>NW_010110548.1:0-24397 GCF_000699245.1 Pterocles gutturalis
CCCCCAGCCAGGGGCTAACCCATCACATGAATATATTTTCAAATTACAATTGCAAACTGAAATTCAGTGATAGTATCCTTTCACACCATACTCCCATGTAATCTCTTAGGCCATTTTGGAGCCAGCATGTAGGAGACAGCATTAGAACCATTTTTCAACACTGGTTTATTCTTGCTCTTCTTTTTTTCATATCACTTATCTAAACAATTGCAAACCAAACATAAATACATATACAATATCTGCACACATAGACCAATGACAAACCTGGAAACTAAAATTCCACTTACGGGCAATGGTTGTGTCAGGCAGACGCAGCAAATGCAACAGAAGGAGACAGTGAGACCAAGCTTACAGTGAAAAATTAAATCTCAAATAGTTCCAGCCAACTTCCAACCACTCTGCAATTTCTCTCTGCTACTATGATTACACTTGATCTTTAATATTCCAGTGGGACTGAAGCTGCAGGAGGCCTCTGCCCAGGAGCATAATTCACATTTTAAGTCAGCTGTAACTCTTCAGGCTTTAGAAATCACAGAATCTTACCTCCATGAGAACAAACAATGCTGCAAAGAAAAGGAGGGTTGCCCACTCAACTCTGTTCAATATCATCTCAAAATCATGGATGTCTGCTAGCACTAGCAGCCAAATGGCTCCCAATATGGCAATCCAGCCTGCATGAGAAAAGGAGAGAACAACACTTTACACTTCACAGACCTGTGATGTGCCACCAAGGGAAAAGTTAAAGCATTGCGTTTTTCAGGGCCTTCAAGACTCAGTGGCTACGTGCTCTAGAACATAAACAGAGGAATGGAAAAGCTCTTTAAAACAGAAGAGGGACTGACTTTAAATAGCAAAAAAGGCTCTTTCCAGACAGGATCCCTCTATACATCCTGGAGTGTCTTAAGACACATATTTTAGTAACTGATTGAGAGAAAATGCAAATCAAACACACAATCAGCCAGAGAATGTAATCAGTGAATCTCTCGTCTGAGAAAGGCTCACTTTCTCTCTGCACAGTTAAAATGCTTTCTGAAGCTGTTTGATTCCTCTGGTACCTTTATGTTAAACAATAGAATGGGATTTTGGACATGAAACAAAAGGATTTGGGGTGGTTTTTTCCTCAGAATGATGCTCCCCTTTCTGTCTTCTCTATTTTTTTCCTAAATAGCAGACGATTTTTGTTTTTAATACAAAAAACTAACACACATAATTTAAGGGTTTTTTTAATAGCATGGAAATAAAGCCTCCTAGCTCTTCAAGCTATTTCTCTCTTTGCTGTGACTATTTCATACAATTTATGCTATTTCATATATTCACAGTCCGAAAGCAATGGATTCACAAAATTGCAGAAGTGAGGAAGAAAGAATAACAATCTTTTCTGGCAAACAACTTTAAGTCACAAACTTATATAATCAAATAACAAATGTAGCTTAAGGAGAATAGGCCCCTGCTACAAAGCAGGTAGATGAATAAAGTGAGCTCTCTCCAAAAGCCTTCAAGAACTGCAGTTGTAAGAAAATTCAGAAATAGAAGACTGATTCATAAAAGTTTAGGCCATTCAATTTACAGTTTGTGCGTAAGTGTTTTTCTGTTAGGTTAAAAGAAGAAAGAGATGTAAAAACGTCCAACAGTTTAATATCAAGCTATATTCTGTTTAAATACTGTTTAAACATAAAAGAAGTAAGAGTACCAAAGGTTCTCCCTGTTCACAAAGGTGTAAACATTAACTAGTTTTCTCAAAAAAAAAAACCAACCCTATACATTGTCACAGAAGTATTCCCTAGTCTAAGAATGCATTTTGCTGTCTGAAGTACGTTTTAGGAGCTTTCAGTGACATTCTGCACTCTTTAAATTAGAATTTTGAGTTAATTGTGATCAGTAAGGAACATCTGCTGAAAATACTGCAGCTCGGTGCAGGCAACCAGACCTGCTAGAAAGCCAAAACCAGGAGTTCAGGAGTTACTCTGGATGGTCTGTTTGGCAAGGAGAGCTAAACCAGCTAGCTTGACACTAACTCCAGCTTTCATGTTTTGAGGTGGTTTTATTTTCTGCTTGGGTATTTATGCAGCAGTGAAATCATACTTCCCGCATTGTTTGTATCCAACACCAAAACACTCTTGGTGACACCAACTCTTCAGCCAATGGCCTATTTCTTTCCTCTCAAACATCTCCAAATGCGAACTTCTGCCCAGTTCAGTTCTGCTCTTGATGCCCCTTACCTGGCTTCCATCCTCTCCAGTTGGCTGAAACCATGTTTTCCAGCACTACAAACAGCTTCTCCCAACCCCAGCCCTTTCCCCATGATCCTTCTTCTTAAAAAGATTTGACATGGCTGATCACTTGTCTTGCTGTTTCCTTGGTAAGAGGCTCTCGCAAGATTTTTTTTCTTTAGCCTGGTGCAAACTCAATCTACAGGGAGATGCAGGGAAATCCTTGTAAGGAAACAGGTATGAAGGACTAGGAAATTTAATGGTTTTTCAGCAGAAATATCACCACATAGGTGGAAACAAAGCCAAAGCTAAGCAGAAAGCTGAAAAATGAAGGAATTTTTTCATCACAAATTTTGTAACTTAAGCTCCTACATTGTTCCAAATACACATTTTGAGTAAAATATGACCTGAGTGCCACTGGATCCAAAAAATGTGTCTCACAGTCAGCTCTGCTCACCTCCAAAGACAAAAACACTGACATACTACAACCTGAGCAAGTCTGTTCCCTGCTTTGGTCACAAGAATGTAATCAGAGTGTGTGGTCAAAAATAGCTCAGGCATAAGCATCATACTGCAGGGGAGAAGGCAAGCAAAAACAACCACAAAAGAGAGTAGAGTGGGAATAGCTTGTCCCTCTCACAAGTTTCTTACTAAACTCCAGCAGTAAGGTAAAGCTGCCCTCCCTCCCTTCAGGGCAGCCAGGCTGTGAAAGCAAACTCTCCTTTGGCCATCCTTTGCCTTACAGGGTATGAAATGTGGCACAGCCAGGGTGAAATCCATCCCACGTCACCCAAGCTTGGAGAGAGAAGCCAAGTGTTGCCCAGGGAGGTGGTAGATGCCACGTCCTTGGAAATATTCAAGGTCAGGTTGGATGGGGCTCTGGGCAACCTGATCTAGTGGAAGATGTCCCTGCTTACTGCAGGGGCATTGGACTAGATGACCTCCATGGTCCCTTCCAACTCAAACTATTCTATGATCCTATGATAAGTGCTAGAAAAGGTTCAGGTTTTTTGTATAAGGAGGAAAGCTGGATGTGGTGCACCGGGGTAAAGCATGCATACCCTTTGGACTATATGGAGTCTCTCTCTCCACAAAGGCTCTTTTTTTGGAAAATTAAAGAAGTTCTGAGTCACAACCATCTCAGCCATCCTAATTTTGCAAGGGGCTGGAGCAGCTGCCATTCTCTATTCCTAGCCACATTCCTCAGCAACCATTTGTACAGAAAACCCACTTCTGTGGCTTCAGGTACACACAACATTGCTTCTCTTCTTTCCAAACAGCTGACAAATTTTCTTGTGAAGAATGGCATTTTTACCACCCGTTGGAAAGAGACCCCAGAACTGATCAAAGAGTGGTAATACTCTGTACTGCTCAGGTTGAATGTTGGATTCTGGCACAAGCTGAAAACATGCATCTTTTTTTGTGCACTGGACTCTGGGTATCTGTGTAGCTTGAATGTTCAAATGGCAAATGTCATCTAGAGGATCTTCAAGGAAAATGTTCTGAAAATCCTTGATAATCTCATTCACACCAAAGGCAAATCAGATTTTGCGAAAAACGCTATGAACCACAGGGACAAGTGTGCTCCAGGAGTTTCCAAAGCAGCAAAAGAAGGGAGAACTGTCAGGTCCTGTCTATCACTAGGACATGCATTGGCTAATTTTCTTCTGACTTTCAAGTCTTGGCTGTTCTCTGAATTCCAGAATAGAAGTATAGAACAGTGGGCCCAACTCCACCTTAAATCAATAAAGATGATGGCAATTCTTGTTAGAGGAATACTGCAAGGGAAAGTAGATATGTGCAGATCAGGAGCTTAGTACCAGAATTTTACTGCTATTTCGTACCAATCTAAGTGACAACATCATATTTTTTTTTACATACATTTTATATGCAAGTAGAACAAAGTGAAGAATTAAAGAACAGCAATTCCTCAGTAGTTCTGGAACAATCTGTGATAATATTTTGGCATTATTTCAACCATCCTGCCTCCAACGAATACAAATCAACTTGAATAGTCTATACAGAGATAACAATTATTTGCTAAAGCTAATGGAATACAATTGAGTGGCACAAGAGGTGGAGAGAACCTGGGATTTTCTAGCACCACTAGTGTTATCAGCATGTATTGGCTCCACACACGTGGCTTTGCATGAAGGAACAGTGCCTTGCCTTACAATATTGTTCCCTGGGAATTACAGATGGGCAAGGGATGTGTCCTCCTGCAGTGCTCCAGCAAGTACAGCTCAAACACATCGGCTCCCAGTTCTGGCTGCACAGAGCTTATTTCAGTCTATGCACACAGTCTGTTCAGAGTATATTTGCTTTCCTTGTTATGCATGCAAAGAGGAGATACAGTTACCCACCTCTGAGAGGAAGAGGAAGGAAGAAGTCCCTCGACTTGGGGGACTTTATGCAAGATCTCCATTCAAAATGCCTTTTAGGACTACAGTTTGACTTCAATCACCCCATAGGTCGGTGAGAGTAAAGTCTTCTACTCAAGGCTGAAGGCCACAGTAGCTAGTGTATGCCATAACTGCTTGACTCACTGCTCTCTGATGAGCTGCTTGCCAAAGTTAACTACAATGTTAATGAGCATGTGGCAGCCTGCCTTTCTAAGTGGGCAGGCTTTCTAAGGCTTTTGCAAGGCCTTTCTAAGTACACTCATGCCAGTGAACATAGTATATCAATGTTTTATATATTTGGGTAGCTTTGCATTTGTTCTGGATTCAATTTGAAGCTATCCCTTCCTTTTTTGAAGAATTTAAAGTACTAGCATACATTAAAGACTGTCTTCTCTGTTCATTTATTTTCTAGTTTACTGGGCCACAAAAGATAGCCAGGAGGAAGAGAAATAGAAATAGTTTTAAAAAATAACTTCTCATTATTATAGAAAAAGCAAAGCCCATTTATGGTTCCACAGACAACTTCCTTTACGGTCTTTTAGTGCCTCTATTTCACAACTGATGTTCTGGAAAAATAACATGAAAAGAAACTGAATCTAAATTCCATTTCTGCACTGATATGGTACCTGGTGAAGACAGTGACAATTTCTGTTGAATTTAGGAAAAATAAAATGGAATTTTATTATAAAATGCACCTTCCAAATTTATAATACATTCTTCACAGAAAAGACTCCTATATCTTCCACATGGGACCAGAAAAAAAGTGTGCAGTAGAAATAGCTTGAGTGCTTTGCTTTTCTCATACACTTTACCCAGTAGGGCAAACCACCTTTGGAACAATAAATAGCTGATGATGAGAATACAAGTGCAGTTCTACTCAAAAAAAAAAAAAAAAAAAAAAAAAAAAAAAAAACCAAAAAAACCTTATTTTAAAATAAACATGCAGAAGAACTTGAAAATATAAAACAATCTAATAGAATCAAATAGAAGTCTAGAATGTGTGGGAGGAAGGTATGTGAAAGAGAAAGAAATTAAAGAAAAAAATTACTGTGTAATCTGTAGCCCTTTCAAATGCTCATTAAGAAAAATTTGTGTTCCCTGGTAAAAGTAATTTTGTCTGACCTACTACCAGCTGAAAAGTATAATAAGCTTCCTCCTAACAATATGAACGTGTAGACACTTTATGTTCACTTTATGTGCACAGAATTTGAAATAATGTCTTTATGAATACTGAGGGTACATTTAAAATTCAATTTTGTGGAAACTGAAATGGCACTTGAGATATTTGCACTGAAAACCAAACCCAGGGTAACGTTCCACAAACTCAATGCTGGGCAAAACAGCATGCTGCTCAAGAAATACAGGCTCAGGGTACAACATTTAGGTAAGAAGAGTTAAAACTGCACAAATCCAGGGTGGGAAGCAACTGGATGCCTGTCCCACAGAAAACATTCAATAAATACAGTGGATCACAACTGACTCTAATGGCTCACTGAAATACAGAACCAGGACAAGAAAAGGTGAATCCTGGGAAGCAACTTCTGCTCTCTTTGTCCTGGTAAACTCTGAGAAGGTATACTTTAAGAAAGATACGTACTCATTAGGAAATAACAAGGCAGAGAAGTATAATAAACAGTCTGAAAAGTTGAATTTTGAGGAAAAATTTAAAGAATACAGGATATTTAGCTCAAAGATAAGCAGATTAAATTGGTCCTGGCAAGTCTTCGGGTTTGTACTAGGCTGCTCCAGAGGGCAGAGAGCAATCTGTCTACAGTGGCAGCAGTGGGTGGGACAAGAAGAAGCGAGGGGGAGGTCAAATAGCAGCAAGGAAGATTCAGGCTACACCGTATTCAGGGTCACATATTTATAGCAGGTGGGAAATAAGTAGAGTTTTCTAAAAATCAGCTAGACCAGCTTCTGCCGGTTTAAAATATAGTACTCCTGTATGCAAAAAATAGGATGGACACTGATTTTGTAGACATTTGTCATTTAGCAAAGTATGATAATATTTTTCTGTGATCTTAATGATTCTCTGCTTGTCAAAATGGCCACAGCAACTGTTTGTGAACTGCAGAAACCCTTTTAGCCCACAACGTCCATAATAGGCTTACCAGCTAAAACATATTTGGTTCTTACCTTTGAATAATTATTTACATAGCATGTAACAGAGCAGAAATAAATGAGGAATGTTAAAGTCCATCACTGTTCCAACAGCTTAATCAGAAGTCTGATTAACACCACAACCCCTCAAAATTTAGCCTAAGGATGTATGCCAGTCCTTCATACACTATGGTGCAGTTCTAATGTTATGTAAAGCATACACAACTATATTCTTACACAACCATATAGAAATATTTTGGTGAAAATGTTAAATCAAATATATATTTCCAGTAGTGCTTGCTCTACTTATGGAATACATATTTAGGTTTCTGTAATTTTTTTGTTTTATTTTATCAGGCATCTCTGAAAATATATATTCTGAAATCATGCTGAATGTTTATAAGTAATACTCGTTGTCAACTGATATGCACCATTTTATATTTAATATTGTGGTTTTCCAAAATTGCCCTCTTGCTGGTCTTTTGAGCAGTCTCATTTCATAGGCTCAACTTCACAGAAATAATTTTCAGTTGTTCTGTGTTATTTGTAGCACCACAGCTTAAGGCTACTCCCTGAGGACAGGACTGTGATGGTGACAGTCCAGGACAGCTTGCACCACAAGAAATGCTTAGTACAATACAAGAGGGTTGAGAGGACATGAAAAAAAGTTGGTGGAAACTATAATCCCACTCAAGGCAAAAGAAACAGAACCCTATACTGATAAAAGGTAACTGCAAAGTTAAAAGCGCAGCATAAAACAAGGAGGCAGAGGACTAGGTGCTCTGTAATCACAGACCAGCACACGTGCACTAGGAAAGGATGGGCTGGACTTTGTTGCGTAACCGTAATACCATGAGGTCAGAATGCAGAAATCACATTCACAACTGTACTGCAATGTCAGCACTTAACTTGGTTAAATCTCCAAACACAATTTCATAGATGAGAGAGGATGGCATTTACGATAGAACACTGAAAGAAAGAAACCCTCGTTAGAGATTGCTGTAGCTTGGCACTGCATCTACAGGGACAATGTGTTGACAGATATATAGCTGTATATATTGCACCAATCCATAAGACTAAAAAAATTTACGGAGTTATCTCAGTAAATGTCACTGCAAACAAACACACTCTATTGCCATAGCCTTATTGACTCTTGTGAACCAAAAATAATTTGATAAGATGCAAATATCAAGATAGGGGAAAGGTCAACTTTTCTAGAAGTAAGCAATAAAGTACAAAAGCTGTACTAGCAGATAAAACTGTTACTGGTTCTCGGGTTTTTTTCATCAGCTACAAGAACAGAGGATATTTTCCATGCTTAATTATGTTTGTAAAGATGACTGTGCAATTTCAAGGGCAGAAGTCTTCTGAAAACGATCCTAAAAGAAATTAAGACTGCAAGGATCATGGAAAGGAGATTTATTATATTTTCAGGAAAAAAAAGTGTTATGCTGCGAAGGAGAAATAACTAAAATCTGGACTATGAATTCCTGAGTCTGAGTCAATGCTAACTGCATCAATTTTCAAACATTCCAACATTCTCATTATTACGAAATAATTGACAAATTTATTTTTAACTCATATTCATCTACACTGTGACAGGAATTTTTTCAACATCACTATGAATCTAAGATGTTCTCGGTCTCTTAAATACAGTTATGTCTATTCTCATTTTAAAACAACAGTTCGTGTCTTCATGGTGCAATCAAATCTCCATGCTACAAACTTAGAGGTCAGCAGGTCAGTCACATGCAGCACTCTTCTTGACCTCGGTGTAAAAGTACTAGACAACTTAAACCAACAGCATTGCATGCCAGAACAGATAAAATAGAAGAAGAATAAAGTAAGAGCAGTGAGACAAACAGCACTAAATGAGGACAAATGTGCCAAACTCCATTGATAGTTGTAGCTGATACCACCTGGGGAAAAGGGCTGCAGATCAGCCCCTGCAAGCACAACTGCAAGGATGTTGATGGATCTCCTGGAAGGGTCTCCAAAAAGGGTTGAGAACTTTCAAAGAGGGTGAGGAAGTTTCAAAAGCATGGCTCTAATTTTACAGTACCTTACTACATCAGGCTGGACACTCTTGTCAGATGCTACAGTTTGTTGCTCTGTCTACCATTATCAGGTCAGGAACTCAAGAAACCACTTTAGTCATAGAAAGCAGTGTCACAGCTTCATTTAGGTGGAGCATTAACAGTAAGAGAAGAAAGAAATTGTCAAAGACAAGAGTGCACAGGACGAGTAATTGCAGCTAAAAAGGGATGCATAGGATGATACCAAAAGCCCCAGGATTAGCAGCAACACAACAATGGTTATTTACAGACGATAGAGCTAGCTTAGGAGATGGTCAATACCCATTTTAGGACAAGAAACAAATATGTAGCATACATACAACACACCACATATGATAAAATTGGGTATAATGCTGAGCTGAAGACCAAATTTGGAAAAACTTTAGAAAACTTATAAAAACAGGCTGAAGTGGACCCACGCACAGGGAGATAGAAACCATCAACATCAACACTATTCACCTCCTGGTAAAGAGGAGGAAGACAGTCCTACCACACTCAGCCCAGCAAAGACCTGAAGATATCAACACTCTCTTTGAGTCCTCCCAGCCTAAACCTGTGAACCTTATCACCCAGCAGAGCACCAAAGGGTGATCCTAACATCAGAATATTAACAGTGGATATTGGGAGTATTTAGGGGTTTTCTTTGTTGTTTTGTTGGGTCTTTTTTACAACCGTTTTAACCATATATTGTTAATGAGTTTTGTTTTGTATTAATTAGATAACTTGGACTGTAAGTTTTAGTATTATCGTAAGAAGACAAACAATAACTGTTTGTTGTGTTTTGCTTACACTGACACAACTTTTAATTAGACTAACAATAAATTCCGAGCTAAAGGTGTAAGGAATGTTCCCCTTTTTGCCCACAATATCACAAGTATAACATCACCACTGATGCTTTGACAGCAGGAGCTTACTACCATGTACAGAGAAGGCATCCCTAATCCAAATGTTTTGGGGACCAAAACCATCTACTTTACTGAAATGTGTGAAGAAGTTTCCAGGCAACCACAGATCATTCAAGCTGATATTTTTAGCTGTATAGAAAAGGTCCATAAATGTTGCTTCCCAGGCTTTGCATCTGGTTCCTTAATTTATCAAACCAGACTGGGCTTTACAAATTAAAAAAAATACAAGGGGGGAAAAAAGACGAGGAAAATAAAATATTGGTTGTGACAGCTTTAAATACAGTTGATAATTCAGTATCATTTGAGCAGATATTTAGCAGTCAATACCTACAATCTGATTAGTAGCACGGACACTAGATAATCTGGAGATAAATGTTATATTCAGTAACAAATTAAAGAGCAAATGTGCACTTTTTACGCTTGAGGATATAGTGATATAAGATGTGCTAAACTTAACAATGTGGCTTTTGACATTAAGCTTATGCTTTCTTAAATCTATGTCCTTCACCAGTTTTTATAGTTTAATAGTTGTCTGTCTCACCAGTATTTTCTTTTTTCTTAAGCACTAAACAATCATACATCAGCTTATTAAACTGATCTGTTCTTTCAAACATTTTATAAAATAACTCCTCAGTAACACTGAGTAGCTCTATAATGAACCTTTCATTTTAACTGCTGCACAAATTGACCTGAATCCAAACATTTCAAAAATATGAACACTTACTCTTTTCCTCCCTCTCTATCAGTACAAACACTTAAATTTTCAGAGCCAGGTTTGTTTGTTTCTGTACATATAATTTTGCTGTTTGTGAACAATGACACATTTATACAACTGCCATCATACGGGATAGTAGTATAACATGGTTTAATCTATTTATCACTTATAACAGTCGAGAAAAAGTTCCAGAATAACAATTCAAAGTGTAAAAATAAGAGCCTTATGGACGCTTCGACACTGACGCCCCTTTCAGACTCATGGGACCTGTCCACACCTTTCTCAGCTCTGTGCTCTTTCTCATGACCATTTATAAATATCTTCTGGACCTGAGAAGTTCTGCTGCAAACTGTGAGGCCAGATCTTTCTCACAGAGCTGTGGGGGAGTGGTTCAAGTTTAAAAACCTTTTCACTATTCTAAAGAAACCTCTTAGGACAAGTTCAAGTGCAAAAAATTTCCCAGGGCCCAGATAAAATCTAGGGGGAAAAAGCTTACTCGAGTTCTTCATAGGCAGCTTTCTACGCTGCACATTCAGAACAAAATCATGCAGAGTACATTTACTTGTGCAATATTAGTTCTTTTTTAGCTTATAGCGTTGAATAATTTAGTCAAAGATCTCATAAGCTTAAGGCTTCTGTCATTGGTTACAGCACTGCTAACCCTCACACGAGCTGCAGGGCTGCCTCAAAATTGTTAGGGAAGAATCATTACTGCAGTGAATTCCTTGTTGAAAATGTTGCAGAAAAGAAAAAGGATTAAGTTTGTTGTCAAGATTTTAGTAGGCTGCAGTAATGGAGAACTAGCTTCAATGCTTCTAAGCCACATAAATATCGATATGGAACTTCTGTGATTCAAAAGCAAGTTTAGGCAAGTTTGTGAACTCCTCTAGGGCAATGCAGCCCTTTCTTCATCACTGAGCAAGCTACCCAGACAAGTGCTAGTCAGCCCCAATTCTATTATAATTATTGGTTCACCTAGATAAATTACAGTGCAAGCTGAAAATCATGCATGTCCACTTCAAAAAAAGCGGGATGAAAATCAAGAGAAATTATATGGGAGGAATTACAGATCCAGTCCAGCCTCCTGAATTTGAAGTATCACTCTTCTATGCAGGTTAAGACAAAATTTTTGCTACAATTTGCATAACATTCTCTGTAGACATCATTTGGGGGGTTTTGTTCTGCTGGAGCCCTTTCCAATTAAAGTATTTAATTTCTCCTGTGCATTTCAGCAAATTTTCAGTAAATTATGGAAATGAGATAGAAAATATGTCAAGCGGTATCCAAAGGAGTGACAATACAACAGAAGTCCTTTGTATTTACAGCAGCTGAAAACGTTTATCCTTTAATGCACTGGCAATAAAACAAAAAAGAGCTCTGCGCAACATGCCCTACCAAACAAACGGAAGTCAGCTTAAATTAAATGAAAACAATTATTTCCCTACTTTTCCACTATTTTAGTCACAGTTCTAAAATGTTTCAATGATGCCAGATATAAATTCTTAAGATAAATTGCTAAAAGAGCATTTCAGATCCTCAAAAGTATCTGCAGCAGAAACTTTGGACCAAGCCCAATCAGAAGTTAAACCACAGTGAATATAGAAGAAAAGAGAGAATTTTCAAAGATAAACTAGATTTAACTACATAAATTAGGTCTCATCAAACAAGACAAGCTTTGTCTGTAAATACTGAAGGATTTTAGCTTTGGAGAAAGGAAGACAAGGAAAATCTAGACCTAGAATGCTTGCTTGACAGAAGTGACATGGAGTGGTGATTTACAGAACTTGTCCTACTACCCAGAAAGGTCAGTAATCACGTTAGCTAGTTAAGAGAATAAAACCATAGATTTTTTAAAAGTTCGTAAGTTTAGGGTTTTTGCTAACACTGCTTTGGTTAACACTATCAAAGTTGATTTAATTTGAAGTGAAACCCCCAAATAATCAATTATCTAGCCAAATGTCCATCTAGCTGTTGTGTTTTTTGTTTTTAAGTATCTGTGACTAAAACTTGGTATAGCTTGAGGAGGAATCCTCTGGCATATGAAGAGTGAAGTGACACACGTTAAGGTGAATCATGTCATGAATTAAACCTTTAAATTAGGTCAGATGAATCACAGGTGTTGATCACCTCCACTGATTATTGACCTCCTTCAGAGATTATTTTAAGGGTAGCTGAAGGCAATTAGCTTAAACATTGATTTCTGAAGGATCATAGTCATCCACAGCACCAAAAGAACTGGAATGGGACGAAGCAACAGTGTGAAGACATAACCCCTATGCAGAGGCAAAAAAAGCCAAGACAGCTCCCTCAGGGTTTATGATTTGAAACTCTCCGTCTTCTGCTGGGGCTGGAGCCAATAAATAGTCCTAAATTACAGAAGAGTTAAAAAAATCTCTCCCTGTCCCCTTGCATAAATAATTAATTCATCAAAGGAAGATGAGAACAAAGATTCACCTGTGTCTACCAAGGACAATAGTGGCAATAATGTGGGAATGAATATACAAATAAGGCAAAAATACAATTGTATTTCTACTGGCATAACTTTCCATCAGTCTGCAGCCAATATAGAGATAGTATCTTTGCTCTGAAATAAGCAGTATCTCTTTGGTTTGCTCTTGGGTTTGCACCTTGTCTCTTGAAGATGAGAGCAGCGGAGTCTGTTGCAATCCTCCAAAAAAAGGAGAGGACCTTCCCCTGCCTGAGAAACTACTGAGCCTGCCCCTGGGAAAGAGGTGTCCAGAACTGGCAGGAAGCAAGAGTGAGGGGTTCTGCAAGGAGCAGAGGCAGAGACCATTGCAGGCAGAGACCTCTGAGGGGGCAGACGAAAGCAGGGCCACAGAGGTGACGGGTCCCTCTGTATGGATACTAGAAGGAACTTCACAGAGCTCACAGCAGCTCAGTAACTTATGTAACTGGCTGAAACCAAACCAAAGAGGAAGGACCTGCCTCATAGAATCAGTAGGTTATAAATTGATTTTGTCTATTCTTTCTGACCCAGTCACTTTGAGCATCCTCTATTAAAAATCAAATCTAGCTTATATTTCAAGAAAATCTTGTTTTATTTTACTTGAAAAATCTCTTGTCTCTTTTGGGGGATCTCATTATAGTTCAAAGCTCTAGACATGCTTGCCTAAAAGTTAAAGCAAAATAGGAGCCAGGTACAATTCTCAAAGGGGCTTTACTTTCATCTTCCGTTATCTTTTCTCAGATGCTTTATCGATGCTTTATCAATAAAGTAAAATCCCATGGGGCAGAATGAAAGTACTGTAGAAGTCTCGAAGTTTTCCATATCTGTTTATTTAATGTCTCAGTACTAACCTTTCATTAACATAGATATTCCATAGAATTAGACTAAATAAATTGATGAACAGGTAAAAGAAAACTGAATAGGAAAATGTTCTGCATTTTAAAAGGCAACTAAGTATGCAAATTTTATTTTTTAAATTAATATGTCAGTTCCTTCAAATTGTATTAATGATTCCAAGTTCATAATGGAAAAATTGTATCAAGGCTGGGGACTGATAAAGAGTTCTATAATCTTTCTAATTCACTCTACCAAACGCAATTAAAAGTTATTAGATTTCTAACACTTCAGCCTCTGTATAAAACATTATTCTGGTAGAAAATTAAACACTGAACTACAACGCACTTTCATTTTTATGAGAAAAACATATTGAACAAATTCACTCAAACCATCAGAGTACAAGATGTACTGTATTTTAGCAAATTCATTTCCATGCACTGGAGGACTAAAATCCATAGAGACTCACAGTGGCACTGCTTCGGTAATGATAAATAAGTGACAGGTATCGTCAAGATTGTGGAATTCAGGAGCCACCAATGAGATCTCAGTATAAGTTTGCATGTCCCATTAATTGTTAATAGGAATTATGCATATGCTTTAATAACATTTATTCACTAAACTGGCAGATTTGCCTTGAATACAGAACAGGGAGAAATTATACAGAACACATAAAACCCCCATTTACTTTCAAGGTTGCAGTTGAAGATCTCCTAGTGAATAACAGAAACCTGCACTGCCTACCATGACATTTTTTTTTTTTCATTTATTTTAGTGACATGATGTAGGACGAAAAGCAATCATCATTTATTGTGTTTTCTACATTGGCTCCAACTACTTTGCATTTTTGAAATAACATCTTACCAGGGACACATGCAAACAGTGCTATATGGTCTTTACTGTCTGCCTGTGGCTTTTCAAAAATGCTTATACAGGTTGGGTTTAGTTCAAGAAATCCTACATGGTTCAGTGACTACTTATCTGAGACAGAAGAGTAAGGGTGAAAATTGATTTCTTAAATTGCTCATGTGAATGCCTGCCTTATGTTCTTAGCCACTGTGACTTCAAACGTCTTCAAGTGTCTTCAATCTCTGCACCTTCCTAAACCTTCATAATATAGCACTTTTGTTATTATAATGCATCAGTATACCTTTTTAACTTCTTAACAGCCAATAATTTTCATTGGCTGAAATAGCCCATTTCCATGGCAAATACACAGGGAAGCTGTCAGAGAAGCTGTGGCACTGGCTAAAATGCTGAAAAAGTCTGGCTGACATGTTTTCTTTCCTAACCTCACCTCATAGAGCTCCAGGGCACCAGGACTTTCACTGCAGGCCAACAAGGTCTTGCTGGGCGTACCAACACCATTAGATAACTAACACAGGTCCACAGCAAGGTCCTGGTCCCCCAAAGACCTCCTTGGGTAAGTGTTGCTTTGCTCACAGACCCTTTTGCAGCGACCCAGCTTGTTTCATCTGAGATATAAATAAACTAAGGTGCAGTTCTGGAGACAATTCCTTTCAGGGATCACACCCAAACAGCAGCATGGGTGAGTCTGAAACAGGTTTGTGTCCCTCTGCTCTGTACAGTTACTCCAACGTTATCCCAGCTGGCTCTGTGCACTCAAGCTCCATCACATGTACCAGATAATGCAACATATGCCCTCAACCTCAGAAACCTAAAGCACAGCTCTTCTAGGCTACTGTCCTGGGTTAAGCAGAGTTAACTTTCTTCATAATAGCTATCAAGAGGCTGTGTTTTGGATTTTTGCTCAGAAGAAAAGCTGATAAGAAGTGATGTCTTGTGCTGCTGCCAAGGTCAGCAGACAATGGAAGAAGCACAGCCGGTTGCTAGCCTAGGATTTGCTCTTAGGTTAAGATTGAAAACTCAGAATAGCCAATAATCTGTTCCATAACATACACATCATGCCCAGCATATAGGTGAGGACCCTCCAGAAGATCGGCCCTTTTTTGGTTCTGGGGCCCTTTCAGTTTCAAATCTCTTCTGGCTCCGAATCGCTCTTCCAAGGCCTCCCCCCCCACACACAGCCCGGTCAGCTCTCTTTCTGGGACGCTCAGACTGTTATCTCCATTCTGTGAGTTTTGGGACCCTCCCTTCTCCAGGATCGTTAGCCGGGGCCAGGTGGTCGCTTCCTCTCCCCCTCCCCGGTCAGCTCTCGGTCTGGGACATTTGGACTGTTATCTCCGGTCTGTGAGTGCCTCTGGGAGCGGTGCACCCCCCACCTGGGGGAATCGTGAGTGTGGTTTCGGGACTCTCCTTGTTCTGGGATCAACTCCCCCTGTTCCAGGATTGTTAGCCGGGAACAGGCTGAGTCTTTATCATTGGGTAGGGGGCGGGGGGGCTGTATCACTGTGTATCACTCATTTGTATATTTGCATATAGTATTATTTTCAATCTTATTGTAGTTTAGTTATTAAATTGTCCTTATCTCAACCCACGAGTCCTTTTTTCCCTTTACCCCTTTAACTCTCTCCCCTACACTCGGATGGAGGTGGGAATTGTGTGAGCGGGTGTGTGTGGTTTGGCCCCCAGCCAAGGGATAACCCATCACAGCTACAAAGCTGCCCTTGCTGTGAACCTAAAAATTAATTAACCCATGTGTACAATATCAAGAGGAAACACAGGACCGCTTGCTGTGCTGAGAGATATGGCCAGCCTGCTCTGAAGGGACACGGTCTGAGCAGTGTGGACACAAGCCATCCTGTGCCTCTAAGGCCTGAGGGCTGGGGATCAGTCCCCGAAACAAATGCATTTAGCAGCAAAGCTGTGCCTATTAAAACACATTGTTCCGGACACAATAGACTGTATCCTTCTACTGGTGCCAGCAATATGCAACACTGCTGTTTCCCTAGCTCCCAGCAGAGAGAACAGCCTTCTGCTACCAGTACCTTCCTAAGCACCAGAAGTGGCAGGAGCAGATATGGAATGTCATGTTTACAACTTGATGACCACTGTACAGATATAACTAGCTCTGTATTGTGCATAACAAAAATGGATTTCAATATAGGATCTGTGTATATGATGATTCAATCAATGGTTTATTGATTATGAGTTATTCCTCTTCAAGACTGCTGCATCTTTCAGCCACTGGGATGGATGTACACAGTGGGAGAATTCAGACTGCATGAAAAAAAAAAAAATCTGAAATTCCATAACTTTCAAGTGCTCAGCAGCCAAAAAAATATTTTTAACTTTCTGTAGGACAATGCACAGGTAGGTTTTATAGCTCTTCTTCTGTTAAATACGAGCTTTACTTTGGTTCAGTTTTTAGGATATGCAGAGTCTGTCCTCATACAGATATACAACTATATTAAAAAACTGCATGTATAGGCATATAGATAGAAAGTACACATACAGTACTTTCATTTCACACATAGACAATGTCTTCCATGATTTATTTTGGGAAATTATTTATTCTAGTGATAAATTAATAGAGACTGGAAATGTATACAAAGAGTTAGCTATACTTAAGAAAAAAAAATGCCATAATATTTTTTTTTCTTCTGTGTAGTGATTATTTTCTGATTTCCATAATACATCTCGGTCATTCACTCAAACCTATAGTGCAATGATGCCAAGGTCAAATTTGCTCATTCTGTAATGTTTAGCCAGCTCGTTAGTGTTGGGAAGACAGAAATATGAAGTCATAAGCACTCTCTGTTATTCCTCCTGGGATGACTGGGACGTGACTGCATTCTGAAAACCTGCTCTGAGGAACTGCTGCTCTGATTAAGCTGGTGGAATTGCGAGGCCAGAAACATATGAGAAAGGGCTTTCTGAAAAGATCTGGACTCAGAAAAATGTTACTCGTTTTTTGTTTGGTTGGTTTTTTGCGGGGGCTGGGGATCAGGGGATTCTTTGTTTTACTTAGAACAAAACTGTGAAACTTACCAAGATCTAGGTAGATGCCTGGAACAAATGAGTTGAGAAAAAACATAAGAATAACGCATCCCAGCACAGCCAGGCATTTGATGAGAAGAATTTTGTCTGTTATTCTGTGCTGTAGACAGGGAGAAAAAAATTAATAACTGTATTAAAGAAGGAGCTATCTATTATGCATAGAGTTCACAAATGCATGTGTGATGTGCAAACTTCGATTCTTGTATTATATATTCTTTTTCAGCATAAAAGACAGAAACATTTAAATTGAAGCATTTCATGCATTTCAAAATATGAATATGTGGCCCAATGTGATCTAAGAGATACAAGTAGCTAGCACCTGCTGCACACATTCATCTGTGTGCGGCTACCCCCATCTCGACTTTATTTCAGTAGGAAAGGTAAGGTTGAAATACAATTCACACTCCAAGCACTCTGGTAGTTTCATGACCCTGGACAAAAACACCCTTTGTTGAATGTATGCTTTGAAAACCTATAACCCAGCCTACAGGTCAGATCCTTCATGCCTCCTGTACAACTTTCATGGACATGCCAAACCCGTTATCCCTTTGCAGCTTCTACACCCCCACGCCCAGCTCCTCTATCCTTGGGCCAATCTCCTCCTGCTCTCATCCTCAGACCCAGCACTTTCCATCATGACTCTGCCTCTCTGCTCTAATCTCACTTTTTCCACCGAGGCAGGGAAGCACCTTCTCCTAGCTTGAGTCCCTCTCTTGTTTCCAGTCTCTTCCACACAGTTTAACACTCTACTAAAGTACAAGCAAATCTCTGCTCTTTCAAAAGCTTGTCTTTTATGCAGTGCCTTGAAAAAGGTGTAAAACCTAATAAGAAATTCTGTTAGTTTGTTTCTGTTTCATCATGACACATAGGACAGTGATGTCTCAGTCAAGGACCTGAGCTCCCAAACACAGGCTTGGATTCATTAGTGATGCCAGTGAGGTGCAGAAGATGTGACATTCAGACAATTAAATTTAGGTGAAATTAATCCCACTACCAAGTTTACATTTCATCAGACACAGCTTCAGCATAAAGATTTAGGCAGTGCTAATGTGTGCACAGCAAAGAGAACAGGATTTATCCAGGTTTATCCCTACTTGCATAGCAAAGCAGGCATGTCACAGGCAGTGTAGCAAGTTAGAGTTAGTAGTCGGTGTTACCAGCTGGAGTATACTCTGTCGTCATGCATCACGGTCATAAACAATCTATTGACACCTTCTGAGTCTTTCTGGCCATGGATTAAAAATTTAAGAAAACACTGATGAATCATTTATTGATCCTTTAAACCATACTTTTCTAAGGAACAAAGGTATAAAACCTAACAAAACCTCACAATGAGGTTCAGTAACCCCATCCCACCGCGAAGCCAGCCAGCCTGCTTGCCAATTTTCTGCTATCATGAGAGTTGTAAAACTTGCATTAGATTCAATGCACTCTCTGTGTATAAAGGCATAGGTCCACTTACATAGGTACTGAGAAAAACTGCCATCTACTTACTTTTTTCTGGAGTTCCTGAATATTTGTTTCCCAGTTTTTATCTTCTTGTGAAATTTGCCTGAAAGAAAGTGACACCAGCTTTTTTTCCAGAGTGAAATTAGAGCTCTGCCAAGAGTGTTGGAATAAATCTGTCTCATCACAAATAGATCACCCTTTCCCCGGTACAGAGTAACTCATACCACGAAGGAGTCATGGCCTTCTTACGGCCAGCAGCAAAATTCCCATGAGCATTCACTTAAGGTTCCACTTTTGTAACACATTCCACTAACACACAGAACCTTAGGTTCATTAGGAGTCCCACAGCCTTGGAAGGAGCTAGTATCCAGAGTATGGACCTCAGTATAGGATCTGCCTATATGCAATATATAGTTCCCTTAATAGTTTCAGGAGTTGATGTGTGCCCTTCTGTGATAAAATTAGGGTTGCGTGCTAACATCAACAAGTCAGAACAGATATATTTTACATTTGCATTTTATAATGAAGTTTTTAAGATCCAAATAACTTCACTGTGTTATCAGCATAGACAGCTCTCCAGCAAAAATCTTTGGGGTGTGCAATTCAGGAGCACTACTGTTAATGCTGATGAATTTTTACATTGCTGAAAATGTACTCTGCTGAAGGAATCCTGATTTTCAAGATTAAATATACAATTTTTATTTATTCTTTAGAAGTGTCTTCTTCAGAGTGTCATAAAATCTAATAATCTGTTATAATCTTTTAAAAAAGAGCTTATTTTAACAGCCTTTTTTGTCTTTAAGTAGTAGTACTGTCACTCCATTCAAAGTGCACAATATCAGCAAAAACATTATGTAAAGAAAAATCACCTTACTACTAGAATAGTTTAAGAAATCATATTTACGTGTCCTTGATCATACCGCCTATTTAACATGTTTATTAATGAAAATTTATTATTTCAGTTTCATGTCAGTCAATTCACTTTCAGAGTATTTATCACTGCTATTCTCAGCCATCAAATTCCATAGCACAACAGCTGGTTTTGTTGGAGCATAAACAAAACAAGGTTAGCATTTTTGCTAGTCCTAGTTTATATAAACTTCTTTTCTAGACATAAACAATGAATTATGCCTGCACTCAGGTTCACACTAAAGATTTGATTATGAAATAATTTTCAAATGTGGTGATTCACTGGTGACATATTTTTTAAGCTCAACAAATAGTTCACTGAAGAACACTTGAACTTTTCAGTAAAAAAAGAAATTACAGCATTTTACTATGTTGAAGCCACTATTGCAAGGAAAAGTTTAAGGACATATTTGTGATCTTTTTAAACCAAAAGCTACCTGAAATTTCTAGGCCTTTAAATATGGATCATATTGACATATATTTTCCAGGTCTTACACATCATTTTTCTTAAAATACTTCATGTTTTACTGAGGCTGAGGGTGAGTCTTCATACCTGTCCCAACACCCATCTCATCAAGAGACAACTGAAAATATAGGGCTCGTCCCAGTAAAGATCCCTGAAAGCCTTCTCCTTCAGCTGTGTCAAAAATAAAGAAATATTACCCCTGACGGTAGCAAAGCCACACTATCACTCCTGGCTGTAGACCGAGATGAGCAGGCACTCCCTGCCAGTCCAACAAACTGCCTATGCCTGCAGCTTGTCCCCACAGAGGGTCGGAGCAGAGGAGGTGGGACATGTCGGTCCCTGCTCACCTGTGAAACGTCCTCAGCTTCTTTCTCAGAAGCATCTCCAGAGTCAGCACCTTCTGCATCAAGAGGCATTTCACAGCAGTCTCCTCTCTGCTGGCTGGGTTAATGCGCTGTGCAGTCAGTCTCCAAACATAGATCTCATGTTTCAGCTCTAAAAAGAAGAAAAATCAGTTGTCTTAAAGCAGGTATAATGCATATCAAACCAGAGGTGCACAAAATATGTGTAATGTGCACCGGACTCAAAGCTGTTGAAATTATTGAAATGGTTTCCCAATAATCTTCCACTTAGGCAGCTGCTTTTACCATTCATTTTGCAGAGCTGAAGAGAATGAAAATTAAATAGAAACTTTTCAAAATTTTAAATAAATTAATCACAAAGTCCTTTTCCAAAGAAAAAGTATTGTCTTCAAGCACTTGCAAATGCCTTCCACAAGCTTTAGTGCTAAAATCATATCACATTAATTTTTCATCAGAAAATAAACTGCCAATAGACAATATTATACTGCTAACAAGATACTAGTCACTTTGTAGCTAGGAATTACATGAAATGCTGCTTCACTGCACTCAGAATGGACAACATGTTTCCATTCACTCTGCATTCATACAAGCAGTTTTATCAGTGTGAGACTAAACTGAAATTTAACACTGTTAGGAAACATGGAAATGGAATATTGTTCAATACCCTTTTTAAGGTTTGCTAAGAGGGCTTAATTCTTAGGCACTAGAAATATCCATAAACACAGCTACCATCACCTACATGCAGACCTGAATGAGATATCATCCTGTGTAAGCTCAGTCAGACTGATTAACACTTGAAATCAGCCTCCAAAAGGTTTTTGTCTTTTTGTCCGGAAAACACTCATGAAGCACGATTATCCAGTTTGTTATCCTGCTTTCGGATAGCTTGTCTGCACTGTAACACCTTTTCCAATTGTGCCTGTTAATCCTGCCATAGCATTTCCCCTCATTCTTTCCAAGTGAAATTTCACCAAGGGCTTTGCTGACGGATGGAAGTTGAGTCTTTCACCGTCTAACCGAGATGCAGACCTCCAGCAGTTATTTTTCTACAAAGAATCCTTCTCTTCTCTCCTTCTGAAAGGGACCACTAGCATCACTGTACCCATGCCAAAAAAGACCCACAGAGCAGAAAGCAGCACGACTTCCATTGCACATTCCTGTTCCATGCCTGAAGTGCTGCAGGGCTAATCTCCAGGTTCAGCCATGTCGGCTTGGTGCTTTCTGGTCTATGTTAAATAATATACGCGTGTTTTCATATGGCTTTTATCTTGCCTTCAGGTACAGCAAGTGCATGCTTCATTGTTCAGTCGTTAGTTTTCTAAACACCTCAAGAGTGTGAACATTCAACCTGCTGTGGAATTTAGTTCAGAGTAAAATGTCCTTTGAAAATGAGACCAGTCAGTCCATCTTTTATACTGTGACTTCTGTTGCAGTAATAATTTGTGAAGAGGTTTTCTAGGTCATCCCACAGAATGTTTCTCCTATTTCTCTTTCATTCACACTCTTATTGTAATAACCCATTACAGCATCAGGTGATACATATGTGTAAGCAGTAGTTTCTGTTTTGAAGAAAATATAATGCAGGACCCTTGAGGTCGGTGAGAACACTGAACGTGGTCAAAAACCTTTAGGTGTTTCTATACTTCTCTCCTTTCACATCTGCAAACTCATTTGGGCAGCAACCCCTGGAGTTTGGGAACATCTGATATTTTATGACATACTATGTTACACATCATGGAAAAGGACTTAATGCAACTGCAGAGTTTATCAATCACTTTGAAATTATGGCAAAGGCAGCTTAAGGGCAGCATGTGGCTCAATAGGAAGGTCTTGCATCCTGTTTTCCTGTGTCCATAAGTTCCTGTCTCCTCCTCAGATGGGATCGAATGGCCATGTTACACCAGGGCAAGCTGGTGTAACTCACTCATCCAACAAAACTCAACTTGCAGGATTTTTGCAGGGTTAGTTTTATGGTGGATAAGCCTACTAACCAACTTAACCATTGCTAGGTCTATTACTAATAACTGAAATGGTATGTGTGTGTGGCATGTACCTTCATGGCATTTTCTCATTAAAGCAGGTAAATTAACATATAACTGCAACTGTAGTAGAAGTAGTTGAACAGATATAAGCAAGGCAGTTTAGTATACAGTTTAGATCTAGAGTAAAAGAAGACTGGAGAGCTGCAGCTCGTTCAGGGAATTCAGCCCATTAGATGTTAAAATCTTGGTGATCATGGTAGATTCATAAAGCCCACAAGGCACCACAGCAATTTACCTAGCATTATTATTTCACAAAGATCTTTTTTTCTTCTTCTTTCTTTTTTTTTTTCTTTCCAGAAAGTCTATTTCCAACAAGAAAACAATAATTTTTGGCTCAGTTCTAGGGTCAAATTAAGGATCAGCAAACATGTAAACCCTATGCTGCTAACCTCTTCTAGTTTTGTAATTTATCATATTTTACCATGGAGACCACAGATATGACATCCTCGAACTATTAAATTTCAGCTACTGGCCTGAGCTGTGACATTTTAGAAAACATTTTCTGCATTTTAGAAAACATTGTTTCATTTGAAAATGCATATTCTTTCTGCAATCTGACAATTAACAGTCAGATTTATTTTCACTTAGAGTAGTCACACATTCCCTCCTACCCAGCTGCCAATAACAAAGACGACATCCTCAAAAACTGAATGTCATTAATTCCCCATCTCAGAATCTGAAAAGGCCAGTCTTGTTACTTGAAGATACTCAGAGGAGTATGACCAATCTTGATGAGATTATAAGAATTACCATGAAATGGCAATTTTTAACTTGCAAGTGCACTAAATACATTAACTACCTTCTTGCAAGCAACATAAGTTTGCACTGCTGGGCTGTGACTAACAGTATACAAAACATGTTCCTCTGAATGTGGGCTTTTTTTCTCCACATGCAATTGTATCTTAACTTTTTTGAGTAAAGCAATTCTTTTTCTTAGATAACTTCTCACAACAAGAATACTTCTGTTTCAGTGTTAAATGAAAAGCAAATTAAGTATCATGAATTATAGCTTCGTCTAGTAACAGTAATATCTGTAATTTTTAGTAATTTTTAATCCTTGATGTTATGCAATTAATCCTATAAGCATTATTAGACAGTAAGTATAATCTCCATTTTAAAAGCACATAAACTCAGCCAGAAATGTGAAACTCAAGTGCAGAAAGAATTCACCTTGAGGGATATTCCAGGTCAAAAATTCATGCCTCTCTCCTAGAGGCACTGACCCTCAACAGGATAGAAGCATAAGGCTCTAACTCTGAAAAAAATGCCCAAAACGTCCTTGTCTTTATTCCTTTGAGTAGTCCAGTTTATCAGTTGCGGATAGAGATAAGCAGAGGCATAAACATTGCATGGTCTTCAAAACTGCAACAGAACACACTTTGCCTTATTCAGCTAAATACTTGCAAAAGAATGCAAGAAATCTGCAGAATGCTTCATAAAGCAACACGAAGTGTTTATATAAGCTTTTTGACTCAAAGTCCAACAGCTGGGGTCCCATTTGGTCACTGAGGCACTGTAAGAGGCCATACTTTTTACGTTA
>NW_010110549.1:0-11327 GCF_000699245.1 Pterocles gutturalis
ATTTAATAAATAAACTACAATAAAATTTAGAATAATAATGATAATAATATTAGTAATATACATAAATATACAAATAAGTGATACACAGTGATACTCTCACCACCTAGTGACCAAGGCTCAGCCCATTCCCAGCAAACGATCCTGGAGCAGAGCAAGTTCCAAAACAACAATTCCAGAAAAGAGAGAAGAGCCAAGCATCTGAGAGAGGGAGATGACCCTGAGAGAGAGCAACCCAGAGGGACATGACCTGGAGCAAGAGAGCACACTTCTGCACAGAGCCTCATCTATATACTGGGCATGATGTGCATGATATGGAACATATCATTGGACAATTTGGGTCTCAATCCTAAACCTAAGGTTGAATCCTAGGCTAGTAATCCTAGGCTCCCAGCTTCTCCTGCACCTGTGGGCACAGGCACAGCAGAGAAGCTGAAAAGTACTTGACTGTCCTGGCAGCAACTATGAACATCAGTATGTGCTCAGCCTTCTTCTCAGTACACATCCAAAACACAGCCTCTTCCTAGCTACTGTGAAGAAAAGTGAACTTTGACCCAGCCAAAACCAAGACAGTCACCAACTTTAATGCCACTCAGAAAGCTCACTCCAAATGGGGATTCAGACTATGGTAACAACACAATTTTGGACTCCTTCAATCTATTTATTCTAATATTCTTTGTTCTGCCCCATTCTGGTGGGTTTCCTAACTGCAGAAGAGTGCTACTCACTGAGATCAACAGCAAGACTGTCTGACCCCGAGTCCCTCCATGTGCCTGCACAGTGATGCCACTTGCATCCCCCTGCACAGCTCTGAAGACTGTTCCTACCCAGGGCTCATACTGACATGAAGCTGTATTATCTCTGCGTCTCCGTCACCTCTACATGCATCCCTTCTCAGGAAACAGCTCATCTTTACCAGCCACTTTCATAGGATTCCTGACCCAGCTTGGGGAAAGAGAGAGCTGTCAACACTGATATATTAGAAATACAATTCAAGCAGATGCTATTTGTGTTTTATTTTTAGATTATTTTTTCCCCTTAGACTGATCTCAATTTCTGTAATATTATTCTTTCTCCTAGGTCAAACATCTGTTGTCTAAAAAGGAAAGTAAACTTATTTGCATCATCAAGTCTACTTGTCTCTATTTATATTTTACTACAGTTGCCTCACTAGGAATTGCCCTGCTCTGCCCTCTGATACTTCATGTATTACTGGGTCCATAAGAAGATCTTGGTGATATTTTAGCATCAATAACCACTGCACAGGCCTTAACCTGATAAACCACAACTGCTCCACAGCAGGATTTACAGGCTGTGTCTTTATCACCCCAAGAAGTGGGGATCAGAGCAGCTATGGGTCCAACACCCTCTTCCCACCATTGCTGCCTGCTCCGTAAGGGCAAGGGGCTGCATCAACAACCTACCGTCCCTGCTGCTGCGAGGGCTTGCTGTGGCCACGAAACAAGTCGCTGGTGGCTGCCTTTAACAGTCAGTGTAGGCACAGATAGAATCTGTCAGAAAAACATAGAGACATAATGTTAGCAACTGTATACTAGTAAAACTCTCTAAAGTGGGCTGTCAACTCCACCAGCTGGGCATCTAGCCCTGGGCTGGCTGTAGGACTGGTACCAGCGAGCAAGGGTACTCTGTGCTGTGAGGGCTCACAAACAGTGAACCAAACCAACCCAGAAAGTCAAAATCAAGTGCCTACATTCAAACCTGATTTAGTCCAGCAAGAGCAAAGCTATTCAAACTCACAGAGGGCTCTGCAGCTCTGGCTCTGGCCACTGTGCCTGAGGACCGCTGGCAGCACTCAACATCTTTGTTTCACTCATCTATTTCTCAAATAATAGAGTCAGAGGAAAAGAAAAAATTAAAAGCAAAAATCCCAGCTCTTTGGAGGCACATGCTGAAATCAATGGCATTGATCTGATCCTAGCTGGCATTTCATACACTGAAACGCCAATCTCTCCCCCTCCAAGTCAAAAGGAGCTGAGAGTTAGAGCAAGCAGGACAGAGGAAGATAACAGCGTTTGCCCAGATGTGTTCCTCATGCGCAGAGGTGTTATTCTCGTGTTTGGTCACTTCTGAGGAGAGCAACTGGTTCAGCCATCAGAGGACAGATCCACACAAGAGCCAACAAGAAAGGGCTCTCTTGTGTGGAAGGACAGGTAGGGACCTCAGGAAGCCAAAGAAAACTCTGCTGAGGCACCATCAGTTTTCCTATGGCTCATACCTGACCTTTGGTATGTACTTTCCTCCTCTGCTCCTACCTCTGTGTTGGGGCTTTAAACCCAGCTAGCGGTGAACACCACACAGAGAGCTCAGCCTCTCCCCTCCCAGGGATGGAGGAGACAGTTAAAGGGGCAGAGGTAAAAGAGATTCATGGGTTGAGATAAGAACAGTTTAAAAAATAAACTACAATGAAATTGAGATTAATAATGATTTAATAATAACAGTAATATATACAAATATACAAATGAGTGTTACACAGTGATACTGCTCACCACCCAATGACCAAGGCTCAGCCTGTTCCCGGATAACAATCCTGGAGCAGAGGGAGTCCTGAAATGACAATGCCAGAAAAGAGAGAAGAACCCGAGCATCTGAGAGAGCAAGAGCCGAACGAGAGAGCAAGACAACCCTAGGGAAGGGCAGGAGGGGAGAGAGAGAGACAACTTCTGGACAGATCCTCATGTATATACCGGGCATGATGTGCACGATATGGAACACACTATTGACCAATTCGGGTCTCAATCCCAAACCTCAGGTCAAATCCTAGGCTGGTAATTGGGGCTGTGCTCCCTCCCAGCTTCTCCTGCACCTGCAGACACTGGCACAGCAGAGTTGCTGAGAAGTCCTTGACTCTCCTGGCAACATCAGTATGTGATCAGCCTTCTCGGCACAAACTCAAAACACAGCCTCTCACTAGCTACTATGAAGACAGCTCCATCCCAGTCAAAACCAGGGTACTCTGCTTTTCAAGCAATAACAAGGATCAGAGCTGTAATAGCTTCCATCATGTCTTTCATTTTAAAAAATGTGTGATTTTTCCATAAGGCTTTGCTCTAAGAATATGACAATTGACAAACATGAACTTCTTTGCTGGTACTTCCTCAGGTTAAGAAAAAAAAAGCTCTCTCCTTATGTTCACATTGGTTCTTTTGGGTAAGTAAGCAAGCTCCCTGTAATTTTGCTAAACTGCTAGGACACAATGGATTTCCACAGCAGCCTTTCTCCACCTGAAGACAGAACAAAGATCCCTCACAGACAGAAAAGAGCACACAACGTGAAAAACCACATACAGAACTGATTTTCATTCTGGTCTGAACCTTCAGTATATTTCTGAGCAGCACCAAAACCTTTATTGTTGATCATGACAGCAGTAACTTTGCTAGCACACAGCTGGCCACAGGAACATCCCTCCAGTTGTTTACGCTTTCTGCTGAAATGCAATCCCAGAGGAGCACACAAACACCCCTCCAAGCCCTCCTCCTCCCAGACACAGCTCAGGTAAGAACATGAAGCCAGCCTAACTTCACGTCCAGAGGTGACATGAAGGACACTTTCCTGCTGGAACACAGAAATGGTTCCTCACAACAGCATTCCCTTTGTGAGACCAAACTAAGACGTGTCCTGCAGGTGGGACCTGCCATTTTGCTGTAGCACAGGTTGCTCTAAGTGGGAGCATGGAGGCAGCTGCACCATCTCAAGCTCAAGGGTTGCTGCCCAAACCCCTGAGTGGCTTATTCCCAGACGGGTCTGGTCAACACACAATCCAAAGGCCAATATCTGCAAAAATGAAATGTTCCCCACATAATCTCTTTCATCTAGATTTTCTTGTTGAAACTTGACAAGGAACAGTCACTTTTGCTGCAGCTGGTAACAACCAGAGCATCCTGAGCCCAGCACCTGCCTCTTTGATCCATCCCATGGCAAGGCATGGACCTCCAGACCCTGTCATGTCCAAAGTCACCCTCTGCCAAGACACCCCAGAAATCAGGGAGGAGGTTTTGGAGGGAGATTGTGGACTTGCATCTATAGCCTAGAATTATAGTGCTCCTGGTCTAGAAAAAACTAGTGCAAGTTGCGAAAGAGAGGGATGTTGTACAATGGTTTGAATAGTTGACGGTTCCAGTCTAGTCAAGAAGTCTCACAAGAAGGGCCTGATTTTGGAGCTTGAAGTATTTCTTTTGCTGAAGGGCACTAGGGTATGGAGAATCATGGCACAGTTTTTACGGTTAACTGAACATTTCTTTTCAATCGCTGAAGGGCTTGGGGTTTGTTTGAATTGTGAATGATGGCTCATGTCCCAGCTCTGTGTGTGACATAGTGACAAAGTTCACACACTGAGCCTCAGTCAAGAATCCACACGTACCCTGAGAGTTGCTGGCACCCACAGCATATAATTAAGATCATATGAGACTTGGCATTTCTTTCCCTTGGCCAGCTACATTCAAGAAAAGGGCCAAATGACTCTCTTTGCCCTTAAGATTTGGAAGGTAAATCCTATCATTTGGCGTTTCCTTACATGCCTTTATTTCCAGCTGTAATTCCTATTTAAATGTTTCTTTACACTCTCCACAGCAACATTATCATGGTACATTATGGCATGACCGTTTCCTGCTAGATAGCAAGGCAATATTTTCAAAAGAAGCTAAAAGAGTTAAAAGCACAAGTCCTCAGTCAAAAATCTTTCCAGGATAAATGGTTCTATGAGCAGGGAAGTTACATGAGCAGCACAACGTGGATCCTCACCTCAGTGGTGCCAAGAGATTATTTTGGCAAGTTACTCTAAAGACCTGAATTTAAAGGGATTAAAGTTTGGTTTGGCAAGTTGAAATAGCAAGGATAATTCCACAGATTTCATAGCAATAGCCAATTCTGCTCCAGGGGATTTAAACAGCAAGAATAATAACAAGTTTTCCTTTTCTTATTAGACACCTACTTTATCATTTTGTGTACCAGCCCGTTGATTGTTGTATCAGATAATGAAGAGGGGGAAAAAGCACTATTTTAGAGAAATATTAATTGCTGTCCTTTAAACTGCTGTCATGCTTGTGACTTATAACTAAGAACTTAAGGTCCACACAAACCTAAAATGCTCAGCCTTCCTCCAGTGGTCAGGGATGGTTAAGAGAGGAGCAGAAGAAATGGGTATTATGACAGTTCGTCAAGTGTACTTCTGACCTGACACAACTGTGTTGTATTGACTGGCTCTGGACATTGATTGACAAACTTACCATAATCCAAGGGAAAGCAAAATAAGGTTGTCTCTTGTACAGCTCAAATGAAATCCACTGTCCTCTCTAGCTGGGTAAATTCAGAGCAACTTGCTGAACTTGCTCTGAATGTACACCAGTGAAAACAAAGGAAGATCTTGGTACTGAATTTTTATGATTGGAAACAGCCACCGCATTGTGAATTCCTTTGAGTGTGGAAGGAAAGCCACATCAGAGAGTTTCGATGGTCAGTTTGTGTAATATCCTGTGCCTTGCCTTCAGTTTGATTGCTGAGCTTCTCCTCTTCCACAGTAACGACTTTGATTTCTTTTCATCCAAACCTATGGGCAAAAAAATATTGTTCTCCCTGCTGCACATCCTGTAAAACTCGTAGTACTTAAAGTAACAGCCCCTTCATTGCAGATGGGGGCCCTTCAGGAGTCAGAAGCATCAAGATGACTAAATACTCTCACTTCCCGGGCAGGGGCAAAAAAACCAAACCCCAGACTGGGAGTAGGAGAGCACGAGGGAAGAAAAGAGGAAAAACTAAAAGAGAAAGAAGAGATGGAGGGATGAGAGCAAGAGCAAGACAGAGAGAAATAAATACTCTGGAGAAAAATATAACTGACTTCAAAATTCTCAACCTGTGTTACAGCTTAAAGGGAAACTCTTTGTGCTCCTCAGATTTCCTTTTTAGATGATGAATGGATGGGGTGGGCAGAAGCCTACAGAGGAAAACCCATCACTCTCACCTTTGTTCACAGGCTGGGTTCTGCAGGGCTGCTCTTTGTTGGCTTATGCTACAGCACACTGCTGCAGTGGCCAGCACTGCTGACAATATTCCAGGTGGGATCTAACGCCTTTTACAACAACTGACACATCACCTCTTCTGGTTTTTATCCTGTCCCTCCATTAATGCAGCCTTGTCTCTTGCTTGCCCTTTCACTACAGCTGTGATCTAGGTGGACAGTTTCAATGATGTTTCCAAAAGAAACTAAACCCCCACACATCAAATTCCTCTCTTCATCCCTCTGCTGAATGCTCACTCTGTTTAGCACATACTCCCCAGTCTGATTCCCTGCCTTCAGATTAGTTACTTTACATTTGAACTCCCTTTTGCCATTTGTCATCAAAGAGATTTTGGCCCTGGTGAATCTGCTTAGGTTGTGCCCAGTCTTGGGGAGACCTGGCACAGAATTATCCCTTCCCTCAGCCCACTGCAGAGCTGCAAAATCTTCTCAGACAGCAGCAGGTTCACATACACACAGTGTTTTGAGCAGTAGGCTCGCTGTTTTCAAAGCCCAACAAACACCCTGGCTGCTCTGAAACCCGTGTCAGTACAGCCGCTGGCAGCCCCTCGCCACGGCCCCAGAGGCACCAGTGACCCCAGACCATGCTGACGGCTGCTCCCACCCAACAAAGACATGAAAGGGCTCCTGGATGACTGGTCTGGGAAGTCAGAAGAGGGTGTAGCTAGGATGCTCTGCTTGCAGGTGCCAAGCCTGGACTGCCTTAGCGACATGAACGTGGTGGGGCACCTTTGTGCTGTCTGGATTACATATTACAGAGGTCCTGAAACAGTCCCAAGAACAGCCTTCTGCCAGCTTGAAAAGTTTTCATCTGTGCTTATTGTCTCATACCTGCCCTCGAGCTGGTTTTGATCTAACAGCCTATATTACCTCCTCTTCTTTTACCTTTTGCCTTAGCTATTAATCTCTGATGTGGAACTTTCTGAAATGCTCTTTGAAACTCTAAGCATGCTGCTGAATTCCCCTTATCTAGCCCGGCAGTAATATCTTCAAAGAACTCCAGGAGGTTAGTTAAGTATGACCTCCTCTAGCTTCAAGCTCAGCTTCCCAGCAAGCCCTTCACTTCATTGCTAGAGATGAGAGGAAGAGGATGGGGAACTCTGGGACAAAGAGGCACATCGCTGTTAGAATAAAGCCAGCAGCAGACACAGCACCGCTCCCACTGCCCAGCACATTTTTAAATTACATTGGTGACACCACACTCTCTGACTGCACCTTCTGTTTTACAAGGACCCAACACAAATCTTGTCTTGCAGGCAAACTGCTAGTATCCACACAGGGGAGGAGTTTCAAAGGGCCACCAGGGATTTCTGAAATAAAGCTGAGGAGCCAGCCGTACATCCTGCAATTTTGGATAATCCCTTCAAGAGTCTTTAATGCCTCCCTGTTGTCAGGTTCTCATCTCTCATGCCCTCCAACCATGGAGTCATTTCAGACTTACTTAACACTACAGGAAATGTTTTCACCATGAAGGTGCCCAACATTAGAACAAGCCTCCCAGAGAGATATCTCCATCCTTGGAGATACCTGAAAATCAGCCAAAGTCCTGAGCAACACTGCATAACTTCAAAGTTGGCCCTGATTTGGGCAGGAAGGTGGACTGCGGGGTATATTAGAATAAGGCTTATTGGTGATTTTTGTCTTTCCTTTGGACCCAGTCCCATCTTCCAGCTCTTAATTGGTGAGTCCAGGAACCAGAGCCTAACTGTAACCTGTCCACCGCCCTTCCAGAACCTCCTGTACCTGGGATTAGGTACAGCTTGGAGAGTTCCCTCCCTTTTGCATCAGCCCAAGCACTGTTTAAAGTTTATCTCTGCAATGAAGTAAGTCCACCTTTTGATTCCACTTCTCCCTGCATGTGCAGGATTTCCCCTTACCCTGAGCTTCCTGATCCCTCAGGGAGCACCTTGCTGTGTTTCCATTCACACATCATCTCTTGCGGGTTTCTCATTTACATCATAATACCGGAGCTGCTGTTTACATTGAACTGCACAAAGGTATGCTTTACATCTTACTGCGGTGTGATCATTAACATCACACTGCTGGCCCCAGGGAGTTCCATGGCTGGATTCAGATCCATCTGTCCTGTGCTCCCAACAGGGGTTCCCCCTGCAGGCCTGAATATTTTGGCAGGAGGCAATTCAAAATGTGCAAAACACTACAGGTCAGGCAGAATGTGTTACCTTAAGTGATGATCTATTATACGAATGCGCTTGTTGTTTTGTATCTTACCTCTTTAAAGAGCAGCCTTGTCAGAAATCACGGTGCAATCTGTGCTCCATCGCAATAAAAGTGCCAGGGTACACCTACAGTGAGGGAAACTCTCTTAATATTCTCAATTTATGGACAAAATCTCCCCAAAAGAATTAAAAAAAGACACAAGAGAGATTTCCTTATTTACAACTGATACAAGGTTAGTAGATTTTGGTGCATTCTCTTTATAGGTTTGCATCTCAAAGGTACATATCATGTTTCTACCACCCGCATCTGCCCAGTCTGTCTGGAAACTAAAATAAAGACTCACATGGAAATGCTTCAGGTTTAACCCACGGAGCCACAGATAGATGCAGCTCTGAGCACTAATCATGTGGGGAACCAAGTGTTTCAAATGTGCTAGCAGCCACTCTGGCCACGGACACTGGGATCCAGGCAGGGGGAAGGAGATATCTGCTTTGGAGGTAAACATCCACCTGGCAACCTAGCTGAAAACAAAAGCTATGAAGAAAAATGAGGATGGTGAACATGTCTTTTCTTACAGGAAGTCCTGTAGAGGTTCTATCGCTTTGAGGGTTGGTTTCAGTAGGAGACAGTCCTTCTTTATTTCTCCTCAGCTGTCTTTCCACCTAGGGCTTGCTGCAGCTGCCCTTGAATTCCCATCTGCTGCATCTATCTACCACCTACTCAGGTACATCAAATCAAATCCTTCAAGATTAGATTTTAAGGACCACATGTGGATGGACAAAATCCAGCAATTTTTTCCCTTCAAGTGTAAGAACAGAATTTAGCTCACTTTCTGCCCTCTTCTGCTCTATGTCCTTGGAGGGAAGAGACACCTTCATCTGCACTGGTGGGAAACGTCTCTTTAGCTTTGAAGACAAAAAGTCATTCCTGCCGCTTGGCACAGAACAGGCTCAAAACTACAGCCTGAAAGTATCTGCGTTCTGTGAAGGAAATATGAAAACAAAAATTAGTAGCAGAATAATAAATTTGACAGAACTTATCCTAAGCAATAGCAGTCTCTGTAGGCTTCTCAGAAGTTGCAAGGCACACATTTGCAAACAGAAGTGCCCTCAGGAGAGATCCACAACACAAACGGGGCCCCTAGGCTGGCTTTGGGCTGCATCCTTTCATCTGTAACACACAGCTCAGGCTGACCTTTAACTAGGAAAAGGAAAAAAGGGAGGTGATCATTACTGAGTCACACAGAGGGGAAAAAATGAGGTGTGAATTAGCATGGGGAAGAATGGAGAAAATTTAGCAAATCCTAGGAGACAGAATATTTTGAGAATGCTTCTGGATGGGGCAGACACACTAGCAGCATGGGTTTTGCAGAGCTGGTTGTTGCTCTGGTGCAGGTTTGCCACTGGGTTTCTCTAGGTTTTCTCAGGATAGATGCCTGAAGTCTGAGATTTCAAAATCCACAGGTGCTTTTGAAAATCTTGGTTCCTTATATGTTCCCACAGTGCTCCAATAGCTGTGTAGTTTTGAATTTACTTAGCATTAAGTGCTGCTACAAGGGTCAGGACAGGTGTCTGTCTAGGAAGTTGCTGGGTCCAGATCTGGCAGATTCAGGCCCAGGATCTGGCAGAGAAACTTCATCTCACCCTCTACCCCCCACTGCAGGTAACAAGCTCAAAGAGAAAGGGAGATTCCTCAGCATCTGACCAATACTTGTAGATGAAAAAGAATAAAAAAAATCTTAGGATCATTCTTTTTCCTTCAGCATAGGGCTACAAAGTCCATATAATACAATGTCAATATTATAGCATCACATGGATGTTCAAACTGGCTCTACACAAGCTGTGGTACAGCCAGTGACACAGTGACCAGGGTAGCACATTATCCAGCACAGGCTGGATAATAATTATCACCAATTTATTCACTTTCTTGAAAGAGCTCTGCAATCAATGGTGGTCACTGTCAATCCTTCACTACGTTGCTCACTGTACACAGGGTGGGTGACCTGCAGCTAGTTCAGCTACACTTGCATCTACTCATGCCTACAGGAGGGATAGAAAAACCCTCCCAGCTGACTTACCTCCACACATATCATCCCCTTCACAAACCCAGACAGGGCTCCAGGATCCCTGCCCTCGTGACTGGCCCAAAGCTGCTTTTACTTGGGGCAGAGGGGAGCCCAGAGACGGCACCTGCTGCAACGCAACTTCGTGCCAGTCAGAAGAGCCATGTGGAGGAGGAAGGTGGAGAAAAGAAAATCACTGAGAATTAATCAAGCCATCATCAGTGGTTCCAGGTGCAATAGCTGCACAAGAAAAACAAATAAATCAACCCATGTTTAAAAATAGCCCTTTTGATTACTGTCTTCAGTCTTCGTCTAAAGACAGCATAACGACATAATGTTCTCTCAGGAACTAACCCTTGTCCAATATTTTACTGCTCCTGCCCTTAGAGCTAGTCAATACCTGCAGAAGATAGAGAGGGAGATTGATCAGAGATAACAGATACCTGCACTGTACACATTTGCTCTTACTGGGCCCAGGACACCACCCACAGGGGTCACGGGTGGGATCCTCAGTACCCTCACAGCCTGATGGCCATGCACAAGCCTTCACGGCCAAAGAGCCACGTCGAGTGAGTCCAGCAGTCAACCAGCCCCTCAAAGGCTGTGATTCCTCATTCTGGACAACTGACTTCTTAGGAACTGTTTGTATTGCTATCCATGTCTCACAACAGGAACTGCAATGCTGCACCTCTAGGAACTCGCACCTACCTATACCTGCAAATTAATGTTTACGAAATACATCTGCAAGAAGCTGCATTGTCTCTGAGGCAGCTATTGTTCCTGGTAGTGTCTGCTAAATGCTCAGGTTCATTTAAAAATGGCAGAAATATAAAAGAGATAAAGCAGGAATACAAGTAACACAGTGTTAATTTTTTAACTTCTTTAGATTCATTTTTAAATGCTATCATATCCATAAGAGAAAAATCATTGTCGTTAGTCTTATCAGTTCTAGCAAAGTCTCACCTAGGCTCTCTAGCCGAATTAGAAAATCCGAGTTTAATGCTTAAAAACAAACCAACCAACCAAGCCATCGGATCTAAAAATGTTTCCAGCCCC
>NW_010110550.1:0-485 GCF_000699245.1 Pterocles gutturalis
CGACCTGGACAACCCTTGCCCCTACCCTAACTTGAAAAGCCCTCCCTGAATTCCCAGCCTTGGCCCCGCCCCATGCTCAGTCCCTCCAGTTAGCTGTCAGAGGGCTGGGTGTTTGAATCCATCCTCGACAAAGGTCGCCTAGGCTAACTACGGTGTCGCCATCATCACCTGGTTCCTCTTCATCATCTGCAGAGTGCCATCGATCATTTTCACACCAGTCCACGCCAATCTCTTCCGTGGCCTCCTCAAAAGTGCCCAGGTATTCCGCTTGTTCACAGTCTGATGCTGGATATTGTGGCCAGCGTCACCTGGAGCACCTGGAAATACCAAAGACAGAAACTACTTTCAGCCCAACTACCTACAAAGTCCCTCTGGGAATTACAGAAGCTATCGGACGATGGAATAACCACGACGGCGTGACACGGTGACTCAAAGGTCTAAAATGGACACCGTACGACTAGAGAAAAGGGTCCTAAAAACACAAG
>NW_010110551.1:0-24543 GCF_000699245.1 Pterocles gutturalis
AGGACACAGCTGTGCCTTCTGTGAAGTCCTGCATCTTCGGTAGCCACCTGGTCCACTGTCTGTTCCTCCTGATGGGCACGTGGAAATCTGGATTGTCACCAGCCTGGCAGTGACAGCGAGCGGCCAAATCTGTCAGCCCGTCATTTCCAGTGCACAGTTTCCTGGAGCTCTGGCAGGCAGCGCTCCCCATCTGGCCAGCTGCAGCTCCCGGCTGCACCGCGATCCCAGCGACAGGCACCATGACCCTGCCTTCCAGCCTCCCGCTTCTTGGCTCTGCATCTTCTTCCCGAGTGATTCCTGCAAGCTGAAGTGCCATGCTCTTCATATCCTCCCTGACCAGCAGATGGCACAAACAGTACACGGATTCACAGCAGATCGCTTTGCTGTCTGAAACCAGCAGCCACCGTGTTCTTACGGGTTATGTAAGGCTCAGCCTGCAATGCCTTGCTGTAACCGTGCAGAATAAGTTGCAGAACTATTCTTATACTAATTTCAAAGTGTTTATTGCACATAACTCTTTTATTAAAAGCTACTGATATTAGAGATGAAACAAGTCACTTCTCACCATCTGTCGTCGTTGTCTTGCAGAGGTCACATGGATGACTAGGATGAGAATTAAATTTCTTTTGTTCTTTTGCTAGAACTTCAGAATATGAGACACAAGATGATGTCCAGACTTTCACAGACTGCATAACAGGTCTGGCCACTGGCTTATTAAGTTGAAAGGATAACTGCCATCTCTATCAGCTGCGTTTGAAAATAAACTGAACCATCCTCAGCAAGAAAGGCTTTTGGTACCAAATTCCAGGCGAAATCAGTTAGAGGCTGAATTTTAAGCATGTAAAAAAGTTCCTTGGTGCAGCTCCATGTAATTTAGGTTCTGGATATATTTTCTTCCTGGCTACCTTATATTGTGTCTGCAGAATATATTTTTAACTAGATACAGGTTTGCTTTTCCCAGTCTGTACTGATTTATACATGTGTGACTAGGTTTGCTATTTGGATTTAACCCAGGTGGTGTTCCTTTCTCGAATATGGTCATTATGCAGATAGAGTGAATTAAAAATCTGGACAGAAGGGAGCTGAGACGAAGACTAACATTGATGATGGATAAAATTATGTCCTTCAGGCATGGCATGGTCCACATGTTCCTGTCTTAACCAGAACTGCCACAATCGTCACTGTTTTGCTTTCACCCACCTCGTCACACCCCCAGCTCTGCCAAGGATTAGGACCTGGAAACCCTGGCAGGTAAAGCCCTAAATAAATACCTCAACTCAGTGTCCATGTTGGGTCCCAGGTGACTTGGCAAGTCTTCTTGCAATTGCATTAGTGCGGCATGAGGCCCAAATTGATAAACTGTCCTGAGGAGGTATGTTAGATCCCACTGAACACAATATATTGGCTATGTCAGTTGGCTATTATCAGCATGGCGCACAAGGAAAACTTTGTTGTGTTTGTAGATAAATGGTGATCTTGCATGTGTGTAAACAGATGTGATGGCATTTTGAATGGGAATTCAGCAATTACAGGTTTCTTCAGGTGACAAAGTTTCATGTGTTCCAACACTGCTTGTCTCAATTGTCTCAATATCCTGTAAAAGCTGTTGCTTGGAGTTAGCAAAGAAGTGTGCTTCTCTGGAAATTTCCAAACATGTTTTAGGAGCTTCTTTCTTTTTGTCTTTGTTGTTGTGTTTTTTGGTGTGTTTTTTTTTTTTTTTTTTTTTTTTTCCCCAAGCTGCAATTGTGGAAAGTCACAAAAAAGAAGACTCAAAAGGCAATAATGATAATTTTTTTGTGACAAGTCTAGACAATAGTTTAAACCACTAACTCATGTTAATAGTTTTTCTCTGAGGTTTGGCATTTTTTAGATACTGTATGAATTCCCCCTGGCACATGTATCATTTCTGTCCAATAGATTCATTCCTAATTGCTTGACTTATCAGGCAATCGTTACTAACAATGGGATTTTCTCAAATGATTATTGAGTTGTTGTCAAAATGTCTCAAAATCTCTACACATGATCTTGCAGGAAGGTTTGTAGGGAATCATGTTTTGGGTTAGCAAAGCCTTTATAAAGCTGAAGAAGTCCTTATTAGAGACTCTGAATGTTTCTCTGAAGATGCGTGTTTTTAATGGGCTGACAATATCAGTATTTTATCTCCCAGAGTAAATTCATCATTAAAGCCAAACTCAAAATCTTTGCTCCTACTTACCATTAACTAACTTGTGTTGATTAGCCATGTAACACAAAAGTAGTCGTTGATTTCTGTTCAATCATTTCAAGTAGATGGTGATTATACATAAGGTATCAAAATCCCATATAGAAAAGATAATGAAACAATCTCTCTACAGGGTTTAGCACAGCTGATCATGAAATCCTGGGGTATCATATGAGCTGGATGGCAGGAGCCCAGGTTACTGTAGTAGTCTGGGTTCTTCCTGAAGAGATGCATGCAATGGATAGTGATGATCAGCTGCATGCCTATTGCACTTGGTCCTTAATGGCTGGAAATCCACAAAAATAAATTTCCTTGTGTCCTTTTCTAGCAGTGGAATGCAACCACATTGGCAGCTGGACTCAGAAGCTAGCAATTTGCAGATAGCGCTTGTCAGTCTGTGTTTGTTACCATCTGTGACTACATGATCGACTCTGCTGCCACCAAGGTAATCAGCTAATTGTGTGAGATTAGCTTAATTAAACTGAAGTGAGCTGTATAGGTGCCGATCCCCGGCCCGCCGGGATTGGGACAGCGTGCTGAAACACACCAAACGCGCTCCGGTTTGCCGAAGGGGGAGCATTGCTGAGAGCAAATGCTACTGTCCTGTATGCAAGCTCTCAGTTTATTACCAAGGATTACATAATCTCAGTTTTGTTTTTACATTCTACTGACCTTCAGGTTTTGTCTGTTTTCCACTACGTGGTGTTTTGAACCTGCTGCTTCTCACTCTTGCAGTAGGGTTTTCTGCAGTGCTGCCTCGCTTGTCCACAATCATTCTCTAACCTGAAGGTCAGTTTACATTTTTGCTAACCACCAGTTCTTTATTCCCACATATAGGTGTAACTACAGCTAGATTATGTGGCGTTATGAGCAAAAACCCTTCAGTGTTTAGGAAATGCCACTTAGTATAAAATGCTGTAGTTCTTCCCTGCAGTAAGGGGGGTTATACCTTGGTTTGCCACAGAAATTTATGCTAAGGTCAGTGTTTTGGTCCTCATCTCCAAAATACATCATCACTAGGGCCCAGTTTGTCTAAAATACTGCTTAAATCTCTCTGAAATGAAGAACACAGTTGGAATTGTAGAATCATGGAAGGGCTGAGGTTGCAAAGCACTTCTGCAGATTGCCTGTTCCAAGTCCCCTGCTCAAGCAGGGTCAGCTCGAGCAGGTTGCTCAGGACCCTGTCCACTCAGATTTTGCATGTCTCCAAGGATGGAGACTCTACAGAAGACTCAATTTTCTTTACTCCCTCCTGTCAGGTATTGACACACATTGCACCTTCTCTTCTCTAGGCTGAACAGTCCCAGCTTTCTCAGTTTCTCTGTGAATGCTGGATGCTCCAATCCCTTTAGCATCTCTGTGGCCTTTTGCTTGACCCTCTCCAATATGTCCATGTCCCTGTACTGGCAAGCCTAGAGCTGGACACCATAGTCCGTGTGTGTCTCACCAGTGCTGAGCAGAGGGAAGGATCACCTCCCTTTTGTTTGTACCAGTTGTCACAGTGAGACCTTCTGTTATAATTGTATAACTCTTTTTTGCTAAGAAAACTTTGCCATTTCCAAGATAAATAAATTGTAATTTTGTATTTAACACCTACACACTGCAAACAAAAAATCCTGTAGGTAAACAAGGTGCTATACACACTTTTATCCTCACAGAGGCAATGAGAGGACAAATAATACATAATACAAGAGCAGTACACAATTTGTAATGTGCTACTGGCATGCAGGAGGGTACCATGAGGATAACTGTGGTGTAAAAGTGTGCGTGGCACACAGCTGAATAGTTTAGATTCTATTTTAATTTATCAATGCAGAACAAGTTGTTTCTGACATTTGTAATTTAAACTTACATGATTTTTTTGGGGTACTCAGAAACTGCTTTTCTGAATTGGATGAAATAATAATAAAACATTTTTTGTTTTATTTAGGAAGCTGTTTACAGCTGTTTGTTTCAACTGTTCCACCATCCCTTGTAAGTGTTGACAAGTAGCCTGTTCTGCACGTGACAGTAAGGTACAGTTACTTTTACTAGGGTAGCATTTAAATTAATGATATTCTTTCTTTACATACAAAGATCCATCTTATAATATTTTCCTGTTTTTAAAAAAACTTAGTGAAGGTTTTTTAAATGCCACAAAGGCTACAAATAGGATCAAATGATTAATGAACAGATTAATCAAACTGCAGATGTAGCAGCTAGCTTATAATTTACAGACTGACAGGTTCATAATCTTTAAAATAATGATTTTATCAGGCATAAAAGGGTTTCATTTTACAGTGCCTTCATTAATTTAAAGATCTTAGTAAATATATTACTGTCTCCTTTTCAGAGGGGGTGTGTCTTTTATATTGCCTTGTCATTTACATCTCTTCATTTAAAATAGTTCTGTTCAAATAATATAAACCCACAATTAATGAGATTATGAAATCTGAGACAGTAAGTGAAATACATAGGGTAAGCTAAGATTCTTTGCAACTATTTTGAAGACAAAATTTGGAGGGGAAGGATAGAGTGTTGGATGTTCTGGGTGCATGGCAGCTGGATAGAGACAGATCAGTGTCATTTTGTGGATGGAATGAACACAAGATGTCACCCTATCTGTGAGATAGCTCCAACACAAAAATGCCGTTAGCTGAAGAGGAAAGAGAATGAAGGACTGAGGTTATTTTTTTTTAACAACTTGTCCATGACATGTCTTCTGTCATTTAACTATCACAGAACACTGTTTCACTACAAAATATTCTACTTGCTGAATATTTTTTATTCAATTCTGTCATTCCATTTATGTTTTTTTTAAAATTGTTGTTTTAAAGTAGGTTCCTGAAATTTTAAGTCATATTTTACTTCCTTGCTTAGTAGCCTTATGTTTCTTATACTGTTAGTGAAAAAGAAGATGGATGACAGAATGTGATATTTTTCTGAGTTTTTTTCAGTCTCATTCATTTTCATACATTTACATAGAAGTCTGAAAGCTTATAGAAGGATGCAGTGGCAACTATTGTGAAAAAGTGATTGTTCTAACTTCATTCATCTTGGCCATACAGTGAGAATGTCTTCATCTGTAAGATGAGGATAGCCATATTTATTTGCTCTCACTGCCTGTTTGTATTTAGATAGCAAACCCTTGAAGCAAGGACTAATTTAAAAAATACTTTTGTATGGGACCTATAACAAAGAAGGCCTGTATGTATCTGGGCGCTATTATAATATTAAACAAAAGTGTATTACTCTTAACCACCAAAATTTAAATACACAAGTGATAGTAAAATACTATTTTGTAACAAAGTGTACATTTTAGGGGTAAGACGTAAGACAGAGGAGGAAACTAAATAGTGAAGTAAATAGTGTCAAATAATCTGTGATACCTCTACCTGCATGTGCTTTTAGCCCACGGTGAATAACGGAATACCCTCAAGAAAATGTCAAGTGAGTTCATTCTCACACTTGCTACAAGGCACGGTTAGGAATACACTTACACACTAGTGATTTTCTTTAAGTGTCTCACCTTTCTTTTGCTCATTATTCTTAGTATGTTCCTACATCCATAGTTTTACATGAGTTTCCTGCTTTACATCATTCTCCATGTCCTTAAAACCAGTGTGAGACCTTTCAGATTGCTATTTAAAGGAGTTTTAATATTCCTGAGAATGAGAATGGTAAATTATTAGTCTGTTATGTAATAACACATTTTTTGATTGAAACTTAGTGGGCAGTTGGACAGTCAGCACTCCATAAGAGGCTGCTCAATAGCTTTTACGTTTCAAACCTTTATAAACTGTGTCAGGCTTTGATAGTTTTAATTATTGCACACGTCGGCTTAACCTATATAGTGTAGTCATAATGCATTAGCCTTTCCAACTTTCACTTGCCTGTCCTTTATTATCAGTGACATTTTCCCTTAAAGGTTCAGAGCAAGCATGACTTTATGATGTGCCATAAGCTTTAACTAAACCAACTCTTTTTTTTTTTCTTTCTTTTTTTTTTTTTTAAAGACTGTTGCTGAAGAAACCAGGAGATGGCAGTCTGTCTTAATGGATCAGAATTAAATTCTGCTGGTGATCACGAATTCTGTTCTTGTGTCCCAGAATAGGAAAAAAATTAAAATGAAGTGAAGGAAGAGCCACACATCTTGTTGGCATGGCAAGTCTTAACCCCTCTGGTATCTTCCAGAGCGTTTTCTTTCAGGTGTCAGATCTTGGAACAGTTGGTCATGTAAATCCAGGGGGAATCATGGTTTTCCGAGTCTTCAGACTGGCCTTAGTGCAGTCTGGCTGTTTCAGCATACCTGCACTACAGTTCCCTTCTCTCTGGTAATACTGAGAGGAGAATGAAATGATCAGCCCACCTTCTGAAGACTGTGTGCTTCATCTGAAGGCAAGCTATTTCAGAGAAAACTATCTTGGAAACAAAACACAATTCATTAATGTGTGTTTGATCAGTAAAAATGTAGTCCCCCCTGAGATCGTATGACCAACTCGGTCTCTTAATTTGCACCTAACAGGTACCAGTGACTATTCCTGGATAACTCAGAGCCTCCACAAGGGATCAAAGTGGTTTTAACTGGCTGTGATGCTTTTGGTCTCTGTTCATGTAATCTGACAGAAGGCAGTGCCACATCAGTTTATGACCCAGTGGGATATCACTGCACTAGGGTATGTGATGATCTGTTCTTACGGGAGAAGTAATTGCTGCACGGTGGTATTAGATATCAGTTTCTTTTGAGCTGTTGGCAGTAAACATGAACAAGAACTTCTTACCTTTTTATATGTTTTTCTGTAAGGCACCAGGGACTCTGAGACAGGAGAACATAAAGGTGGCTTAAATTGACTCTTTGTCCTTACTGTCACAGTCCACCTCAAACAAAGCTTAGGAAAACCATGATCTGCCTTCAATTATTTACTCGAACCAAGGACCACTGGTAGATTTAAATCTAGCAAGCTAATAACCATCATGGCTTTTGTATTCCCAAAGCTGCTTCTCACAGTTACCACTCCTTCCCTTAAACTGCAGTAAGGTACAAGGGAATGGCAAGTGTATAGAGAGCAAGAGCACATATTATTCATGACCACATCAGGCTTAAACATTATTTGGACTAACACTTTGTCTTGTATTGCTGCAAACTCTTGCTTTGTACCTTACAACTATTTTAAACTGTTTTAACAACCCCTCACTGACTAATAGCAATAATAACAATAAAATGAACAAATTCTTTTAGGCAATGCTGAATAAGATGACGAGATGTAGAAGCTAGGTAATGTTTATTAAGTATTCGGTTGCTACCTGGCCTTATTGAAGAACCAAGCAAAGGAGGAAAACAATAAATTGCTCCAAATGTCCAGCTATCTTCTCACTCATATTTGTCAGATTATAAGGGAAAGGTTTTTGGTTTTTTAGGGAAAAGTTTTGGTTTTTTAAGTTAGTGATAACAGACCTCTATGTTATGTTTGTGTGTAAACATCCTCAACCTTTCTTCTACAGCTCACCATGTTCGATTTGATGCTCGTTACAAAATGACTTGCCATTGCTTTCCTGAGCATTCGTGCCTGTAGACATCCTGCAGATGACTGGTTCTCGCAGCAGAGCTCTATTTTTAACTTGGCATGCAGGAAGACAGGCTGTTCACATCTAGCAGAAGGTAAATGTCTTTGGAGTTGCGTGCCAGGATTCTACAGGTGAGAATCATGTACATGGTAAGGAATATCTGGATATAGGTTTGTGATATGTATGCATCGAGAGTGCAAAACTCCTTGGTGTGGCAAAACTGCTTGATATACAAATGACATTGAATATGTAGACCAAAGTTTGTTATTTTGTCCGCTTCACAAAATCTCAGCAACAATTCCTGAATAGCTATAATAGAATTTACCTTAGCTGTGTATATGAAGTTTCAGTTGCCGTGCAGCATTGTAATACAAGTCTCTAAAAGCTATGTTAAACATTTAGCATGCACTTTATCATCTGCCAGAAATGTTTAAAGGCATAATGTCTCAATAATTATTAAATCATTGAGTCGTGCAAAGAGAGATGTTCTGTCTTTACTTACATAGAGGTAAAAACACAGGTCATTTACCGAGCAGGCAACAGCACATCAGATACTGGAATTTTCTTGAAGGGAATTAACAGAGCCTTATTAGACGATATGTAGTAGTAAAGGAAAGAAGCGTTTGGTGATTGAAACAGTGTTCAGCCGTGGAATACAGTCTAGTTTCTAAACTCCCCTGTACTCTGTCAACTTAAAACATTCTCATGTAAATTGGCAGGTGTAAAGAAATTATATTAATAATATAATCAAATGTATTTCATGCTTGCATAAAAAAAAGACATTAACAGAGGTGCTGTATTAAAGCCCTCCCTTCAAAAAAGCAGTTCAAATGTCACATGAGCTCCATAATGGTGAATGTCTCTCTTCATTGACTGTTGGGAGCACAGATTGAACAGGCTCTTAACATAGTCAAGGTCCTTAAGTGCAGTTTTGGAAATAGTGCTGGATGTTTATCTGGGTTTGTAGGCTTTAAGTATTACCTAGTTGAGTTGAAATGATGGACTTCCTTAGAGGGTTCCTGATACCCTTTTGTGTAGAGTTCAGTAATTTCTTAGGCTTGCTTATCCATAGTAACAATCAGTCTTTGCCCCAGGTCCAGGGTATGTAGGGAATCAAAGCTCCTGGTTACTGTCAAAGACAGGGTCTGGCCTCCCTGTGTCCTTCTGGTGAGCCCGTGGTCTCTCAGAGAGCCTGTCCTCCCTCAGCCCTCTCTGCACAAAACTTGAGGGAGCCCTGGTATTCAGCTTGCTTTGCAGCAGTTTTTGTGCCTATGCCCTCATTCCTCTTCTGGAGGGTACAGAACAACAAAAAGTTGTTTTAAGTAAGATTGAGTGAAATGGAAAGGATCTTTATTTTGTTCTAGTCTCAAAATAACATTGCTTCTATACAATGCTCATCCTTTGGATTAATAGTGTGTTTTAGCCTTTCCCATCCATGTCAGTCAGGAATGAAGATAATCAAAGAGGCAGCAGATCAGTATAGGTAAGCACCAGGGAGAGAGGAAATGTACTCACTGTATAGTGTGTAAAAGGGCAATTTAGGGCTTTAAATGAAGCCTGAATTACTTCAACCTTGAATGACAAAATGCATTAATCTTTAATTATGTAATTTCACAAAAGAGAGCAAGAAAAACAAAACATGCCTAGACAATTTAGATGGCAGAATGCCAAAAAAATACTGAGCTGGGATTTGTACTTTTCAAAAAAAAGAAAAAAAAAAGAAAAAAGCAAGGTTACACTTGGAAACCTGGAGTATATAACTTACATATATTTTGCAGATGTGCATTTTGATGAATGCGGATCTTTGTGTGATGTCTTAGTCTATAAACCTTAACACACCAGCAAGCATAAGAGCTCAAAAAATGTCTTCTGTCTAGATACCAAACATGGAGCAAAATTTCTGTTGTGAAAATGCTTTTTCAAGTGCCATAGAACTAAACTTCAGTTATAAAAAATTCAACTTCAACAAAAATATTTGGTTTTGCTGTACTCTGGAGTCCCCTGAGTGTGCTCTTGTAAAAGACCACATTCCCTCACTGACCCTCACAACAGTAGTGATGGCTAAATGCAATGTCTCTCATCCCAGCACATGCCACATTTCGATCACCACCATCTGCATGCTGTGTATCCTCAAAGATAAGCTTGTATTTTCTCAAGAGCCCTGTTACATCCTGAAATTAACGGCTCCTGGTTGATCATCTCACATCAGAAGGACAACGAGCATCTCTGCTGATGGATGGTGCTTACTAAGAACAGTGGAGATATCTTTGACAGGAGGTCAACCGTGTTCCCTGTGCTTAGAGGCTGCCTCATCCAGGTCCATGTCTCACATGGGTTTGGGCAATATAGTGTCTGGGATAAGCTGGATGCCATGTCTCAACTCCCTCATTTCTTCTCCTTGAATTTCATGAGCCTGTTACAGGATTCTGGCACAATAAAGTCAGGAGAAATCATGAGAGAGTAAGGAGCTGGCAGGATGCTTTGTTGGACTGTGTTGAGCCATGGAGTTGTGCACAGTGCAGGTGAGGTGGTGGGGATGTAAGTATTGGAAGGGCTATGCTGGAAGCTCAGTAACGATGGAGTGGGTGGTACATGTGTTATTTAAAATAAAACTTGCAGTGCTGGCAGCTCAGACTTAGGATATGCACAGATCTTGGCCTCCTCAGTATACACATCCCTGGGAAAACAGCATTTTCTGTTGTATTCTACATTCATGATCTTGGAGCAGTCTCACAGCGGCTGATGTTGTATAGCTATTTGTTGGTCACTATGAAACTTGGTCTGGAGTCTGATTGCTCAGGATAAGAATTTACCTGCAAAAGTAAAGTCATTTGTGTGGTGCCATAGAATTAGTGTTAGTCACTTTTTTTTTTCTGTCAGAAGAAGATAAAGCATTGAATAAGTCTGGCCCTGCAGGTGATGCCGAGAGCCCCTGGGAGATATAACAAATTGAATTCCCTAGCCAGCCTGATATTGGTGTAGAATATTTACTGCTTCCAGGGAAGTTAAACCTCACCTCCACCATGCATTTCTAAATATTTACACCTTTTACAGCTTTACACCTTCTAGGTAGTTAACTACCTTCAAAAAGGATAAACAAACTAACGGTAAATAATTTTTTAATTACATCATTCAAACATCATGTTATCTTTCCGTTAAACAGTACAGCTTTAGCAGAGACAGAGACCTGTAAGGCAGCACCTGTGGATCTGTTAAGCTCTCCTACATTATTAATGTCTTGTTTTCATTGGTTTAGGGCAGATTCTTTCAGTCATGTTTTCAAAACCATCTTGTAGATTTGCACACATGATGTTAAGTGTGAATGGTTTGAAAGCTCCCAGTGTTCCTAACTGACTTCTGTGATTTTACCTCTTTACTTTGGAGTGAAGGTGCTGAATGAAGAACTGATCTTACTTCAAAATTATGTCTCTATCTTGTTGCACGTAATGGGAAAATGTTTACAATTTCAGCATGTAATTTTCCACTATTCTCAGACAGCTTTAGTGGTATAAGCAATACTCAGGGTGTGTTTGAGAGATACATTTTGATTAATAAAGAAGAGACTCGCTATTATGAAGAACTGTGTAAAGATTAAGATTTTCCTATACTGTTGGAATGGAAAGAGCACTTTGAGTAAAATATTTTAGGAAGCAAATCCAATAAGGATCCAATTTAAAGAAAAAAGTCCACTTACATGCATAAGTACAGGTGTCTGACTTTTCCTCTCTTAAAGAATTTCCCCCAAAGTTATAAAATAAGAATAATTACTCTTAGCAAAATTTTCTGATCATTTATTCCACCTGGATTTTCTGGAGTACATCTTCAGATCATGGATTATATGTGCATATCTCATTATCACTAATGAGAATTTCAATGCAGCATATAATTTTACTGTGCTATTTTGTCTGACTTGTATTACACCTGTCAGTCTGCTTTCCTCCTGCTATTTCATTAATATTTAAATATTAATATTTAAAGGTCAAACTAAGCTTGCGGTGGTATGAAAATATATTATTCAGTTTCATCTGACTTCAGGAGAACATCTTTGGGACAGTGTTCAGGAGATAGGGAAAAAGGCAATCACCATACACTTTTCTGCCTTTTTAATGCATTTTTTTCCTTCTCCCTCCAGAAGAAATTAAGCAGTTTCAATCTGAGAGAGAAAAGAGAGAGATTTGCAAAGGAATGAAGTCAATGGGAGTGAGGTGGCCCTCTTCTCTGTACCTGGAGAGTCTGAAGCAGTCGCAGAACTGAAAGTCTTCACAGGACAATGAAGCAAAACTGTTTGTCCACTAGAATTTCTCAAAGGAAGATGTATTTATCAGGCTCTATGCAGCTTACATTCAGGTCAGCGAAAGAAGGTGTGTGTTGGCAGGGTCTGGACCAAAACCCTCCCCCTCTCTGCTAGGTTCTTGGACCAAACACAGAGCACTTTTCAATAGCATGGCATCCTGGAATAAGAAAGAAATGCTAAGTGTTAATTAAAGTGCTGTGGTAAAGAGAATCTTCCAAATTAAGCAGCATTTGTTTACACAAATATTTAGATAGCTGAGCTGTGTTCCATGTATAGGATTTCACATTTTGACCAAAACTGGATTATCCCAGAAACTGCTTATCTGTGTAAATATTTGTGATATCAGAATTGAAGGTTATAAGGTCAGGTTTGCAAAGAGTTGCGAATTCAGGATGCAAATTCCATAAAATAATGTTATTTGACTAGAGACCATGCTAATGCTAACATTTTTGTGCGACTGAATCCTCCTGAAAACACCAAAGAAATTACATGGCCTTTATTTAATTTCTGTGTTCCAGAAGGTGGTCTGGTGCTGCAGAGAAAACAGAAGATGTCCTACAAAGAGTGGAATGGATCTGCGTAGATAACCTTCACTGCATCAAAGCTGCTTTAGTGAATTTAAGGGAGTCTGCCATGCAAACACTTGAGAGGAAGGTAAAATTAGAGCTGTATATATGCTGTGCATGTAAATTGTTGCCTGCAGCACTTTTTAGAGTACAGGAGTCCTTGCAATTTCTGCTCATGTGCAAGCAAAAGGGCCCCAGGAAAGATCTAGTAGATTATGTCTTCTTGACCTCAGCCATGAGACACTGCTGCAAGAGCAAGTGGGATATGTGGTAGCAGTCAGGTTAAATGTAGCACATCTGTCCCATCCACACTGGGTACTGATGTATTTGGACTTGTGCTAAGGGACACGAGGGATCCAGCTTTTGTCATTGTCTTGTCTCAACACACATCAAGGGATTATCCAAATTTAAACCAAAATTGTGTCCACACAGTATGGGTACAGTAGTAGTTTGGACTGAGCACAAGATTGACCAGATGTTGGTTATATAGACACACCTTTGGTCTGGGAAGCTGTGCAGCTTGACATATTTTATTGTAAAAAACTACCAAGGAGCAGGAAAACAATTTAATCAAAGTGTCAAATCTCTACCATGGATGTGAACAAAAGTGTAATTGTTGACTTCAGTGGAAATAAGATTAATCTCCAAGTGCCTAACAGTCTAAATAATCCTGAGCTGATATCCTAAATCTGCCCTTGTAGTTGTTCACCACTGCTGAATGCCAGGCTGTATGTTTTTTTTGTTTTTTTGTTTTTTTTTTTTTTTACCATGGATCTACATATTGTGACATTTGAGAGTGTATTAGTCTTCCACAGGCAATGTAGAGAGAGACCAGTCTTTAAGTCTTTGAACTTGCCAAATAACATGTGGCTGTGAGGCAGTAATTTGAAATGGACTTTATTTCTTTTTCTCTGCAACACTTTACCTAACTCAAACATGATAGAACAGAACTTTCCATATCTGCACAATGAGTTGGTGGTTATAGCTTTTGCTATCAGGTATAAAAATAGGAATTGTAAATGCATATACTTTTAATAGGAGAAATGACCTTCAGCTATATAGCTGTTTATACAAAACCCAATGTCATTTTTGTGAACCTAGAGCCACCTGCGTGTAAAGGTCTGATGTAAAGTTATAATTAATTTTGTGACTCTTATCAGCTTAATATCGTTAATCAGTGTGATTTTCCGACCTCAGCTGGTGCTGAATAATCAAATGCCCTTGCTGTATTTCTAAATGCCTCTTTTGAAACACAGAACAGCAATAAGAAAATACAGTTGCAGATACATCGAAGGAAATGTATCTGCAAGTGGAATATAAGTAGCTGATCTTTTATCACTTTTCACATATCATCAAAGAAGAAAAAATAGTTTAATAAGCTAAGTGAATCTTCCTAAATTCAATAACTGAATAGTTCCTTGGGGGGGTGTGTGTATGGGAAAAAACCAAACCCCTCCTTTTCTGCTGCCATAGAAACCAGCCTGAACCAGGATATTCTAAATAAAAAGAGCAACCTTTGGCTTCATATTTATGTTGCATATGTATTCCTTTTCAAATATGAAAAATGACAATTTCTCAAATAAGTAGTCTGTTCATCCCCTTCTAGATTTGGGTGTATTTTCAGAAACAGGCTTAAGAAGTAATTTTTGAATAAGAAATGAAAAATATATGACCCTAAAGAGGCTGCACAGGCAGCCCGAGTCCCCTCATAGACTTTTAATGCATGGTAGAGTGCATTGGGTGGAAGGAGTTAGAATTCTCCCGTTGCATCTCAGCACGGGGGAGAGACAGCAGATGTGCACCTCTGCCATTACTGTGCCATCACCCTTCCTATGCCTTTGTCACAGATAGTGTGTTTTCATCATTTCAAGTCTTTTTTTGTAAGTAATCAAACATTTAGTTAGATGGGGCAACTCATACAGCCATTTTCCTGTAGCTCAGTTCTTACTATAAAAAACCATGACTCGTGCTTTCCAAAGAAAGGAGCTAGTTGGTGCTTTGATTGATGTGTCCATCTGACAGCAATATTTGCCTTCAAAAGGAGTAAGTTTCATTAATGCGTTACAAGCTGAAAACCCCAAAATGAAAGCACTGAAATAACACATGAAATGCTGTCTCTATTGGCATGGAAATTTTTGGCACATAATTTCTGTACCTACTGACAGTCAACCACCATCATTACCCAGCCTGTGGGTGCCTGACTGCTTTTCCATTATATATGTAAAATACGTAGAACTGACTAGGCTGGGATCTGGCTGCTTTCACGTATCTGTTTATCCTTGTGGCAGTGCCATGCCACTGGCATCAGACAAACAACAGTGTATTTTGCTTCTTGTGGAAAAAAGGGTACAGTAGTTCATTTTTGCAAATATCATGTTCAAAATTGTGGAAAACTTAGTTCATTTTAGTGTTGAATCTACTCTTTCAATGAAACACTTGTTTTGGAAAATGGCTTCTTACCTTATTTCTCAATTTGACCATGCTCTAGTGCTCTATTTCTAGAGACAACTTTAAGATATGCTAGTTTTAGGAGAAGGAACTCTCTGCTAACTACTAATAGTATTTTTCCACACATTGTGTGTGTTGTCTCTATACTGGCTTTTGGGGCACTACAAAACCGCACATTGCACACTGGAACTCCAGTGACCTTTTTATCCTTGACCCTGTGGTGACTCTTCCAGGGAGATAAGACTGGGCTGCACCGGACTGGGAACACAGCTCTGTAAAATAAAGGTCAATTTGTCTGCCCAGTGCAGCTATACGTTTCTAGCTGCTTATTTTCTACATTTAACTTGAGAAAGAATATATTTAATGCCAAGGTAGGTTAAAAAGGCTTTGTACCACTCACTCCTGCTGCCCCAGGATGGATACTGTCTGATTGCTGTGACTCTCCATAATAAGAAGCTGAAATGCTCATTTTAACATCTGTGAGAGTGAAACCAGAAGACGAGGCTGGGTACAGCCAGTTCTGGAAAAAAAGCATTCCTGGCAATGTTTTCTTGTGGACCACAGGAGTCCAGCTGCACAACCGTAATGAAAAGACCTGTCAAAAAGACACTCTTATGAAGGATCCTGCTCTGTTTTTTGTCTGATGTCAGTGACATGGCACTGCCACAAAGATGAACAGATATGTGAAAGCAGACAGATCACAGCCTAGTTAGTTCTACGTATTTTACATATATATAATGGAAAAGCAGTCAGCTGTCCACAGGGTGGGTAATGAGGTGGCTGACTGTCAGTAGGTCCAAAATACCGTGTCTGTTGCAAAAAATGTATAAATATCTGCAGACAAGTCAGGGCACAACTAGCAATATTCTGTGTGGAAATCTGCTGTTCATTTCAGTAGGGTCTGGGTCAGCCCTCAAGGCTTTGTGAAGGTCATGCTGAAGCTGGATATCCATGCTGTAAAAGAAACCATTTCATCGTAGTCCTGCCTTTTTTGCCATTGCTGGTTTCATTCTAGCACACGCTGCATTTCTTTCTTCTCCAACTGGTCTCCATGTTCTCACTTTAAAATATATACCTCTAAAATGTATTTGTAGATCAAAAAATATCTATGTAAGGATAGCCTCTTCCTTCTCAACAAGGCTGCACTCCGAGAATAATGCTCACTGACTAATGTGACAGGAGACAGCTTTGAATTATTTTTTTTACTCTGTTAGCAGAGTGCCTGCGAGGTTTGCTCAGCCAGTACCACAAAGAAAAACACTTCTTTCCTTGTCTCTCTCCAGCATTAGACCCATTTGCTAAGTCACAGCTCTGCAAATACACTGACAGCCAGGGTGTTACACAGGTGAAACTGGGCACCTCGTCTGACCTAAGCAGCCTTCCCCCATGATGGTATCATACAAGAAATAAAGAGCCAGTATAAGGTTTAGATCTCTCTGCCTTTCTAGATAGCAAGACTATTTTTTCACAGAGAGACATGGTTCAGTTCAAATAAGAATTGAAGTCTCTGGGACTTTTCCAGGTGCTAATGGCTGGGATGTGGTGTAGGATGTAGATGCCAGCATAGGTGTTCAAGGACTGCTTCTAGGGAAGAAGCAAAGTCAGGGGTGACGCAAAGGCAGCATGTGGGAGAGGAAAAGAATTGTTATGTCTATTTTAGCTCATTGGTAAACGCTTGTTTGCCCAAGGGGCTGGGAGTCTTTCAGGGTGCAGTGATACCCCTGGAATTAAGAAGTGGCTTCAGCAAATGCAGCCAGACCCCTGTTACATAGGGCTGTGTGATTAGCAAATGTGTCCTTAGAGTGACTGACAAATTGACTGTGGGGATGTAAGCTTGGGGCTAGGTAAAACTTAAATATAAAGTTATCTTGTTTATATTTCTTCCCACTTCAAAGTGATGCTTGTCTAGATTAACAGTCTGCTCCTTGTTTGGAGCATTGCAGTTCATTAAGATAGTTACTTAGGTTGCAAAGTCAAGTATTTTCAGGCTGAAAAATGTTAGATTTATGGCTGGCCATTAAACACTAACTGCATGTCCAGTGTTTTAAATTATAACATCCTACTTTACTTTAGTTCTCTACAGGGTACCCGCTTTATTCAGTGTGCAAAAAGGACTTACAAAGGGAAGGGGATCAGGGCAACTGAACTGGCCTTGACTAATTGCCATGTGCTAGACTTTGCTCCTAATAGCTCCCATTTCGCTTGGTTTCTATTGAATATAAAAGATACTTAATGCTAGTTTGGTGATACCAGATTGCCCTTCCACCTGAAGACTTCATGTACTTTATAAATGGTACCTTAGCTTTCTGCAAATTAAATACTTCATTTTACAAAGAGCTAGATAAACAAATGGGAAATGATATACTTGGACCCACAGGCACCTAAACTCAACCCAGAAATATAACCTAGATATATGGGCTCCTGACCTTCCATTTTAATAACAAATCTCTCTCTCTTGTGTCTAGTGGTTATTGATTTTCAATACAAATGGGAATCAGAAATCTTTGGTCCCTTTCAATAGATCTGCTGCAAACTGCTGGGATTATATTTTGTAAAATTTCAGGCAGGGTCTCTGAAACAGGTAGAATGAATCAGTTAGGACCAGCTGTAGATCTGCTTATATATTGCTAAGTGACAAAGTCTGAAAGTGAAGTCTGTTGATACATCCAGCAATAGTATTGGGAGAGGACACTTAAATGGAAGAGATTTTCCTTTTCACAGTAACATTATGTGAATTTACAAGTTGAAACTTTATACCTGTATCTTCGTTACAGTTCCCTCTTTCTACTTTCTTCTGCAGTGCATGCACTTGCCGTAGATCCTTAAGAAGAGATTGTACTGTTACCCCTTCCTACCAAATTTTTTTGTGAGTCTGTGGAGAGGAAGCTAGGATTATGACTGCATTCTCTCCCAGCAGCCAGTGTAGCTTGTCAGTGTGGGTCTGGGAAGGCTCTGGATAATGGGAATGCCAAAAGAGTGTGGGGAACTAGGGTGGCAGTCCCTCCTGGGGATTGTGCATGGAGACAGTCCAAGCCCCATGCTAAGCAAGGTGGATTTTTGCTTAAAAATGTTAGTGCTTCATTTAAAGGCAGAAACTACCAAGTTTTTGGCCAAAGTTGAAAAAGGGGTGCTTTAAGGGTGAAAAAAAAATAATCCTCCAACAAATATAAAATACAAATATATTTAAAAAATCTATAATCCTCCAGCAAACGGGGTCTCTTTGCCATTCATAATTTTAGGCTTGTAGAACTTGGAGTCAATTTTAACAACAAGCATACTAAATCCTTTTTAAAAATCCTGTACTAGGACCATAGGTGCTTTCTAGCAGAGGCCAGTGACGTGTGTATAGCATCACTGGAAGGTATGATTGCAGCACAGAATAGCAAATCGGTTCACTGTAGGTGGAATGGATACTGACAGCAGTGATACACTAGCATCACAGGCTCCGGCGTGAGCTGCACATGTCTGTCACAAATTCCAGATGGATCTTTGCAAATAAAGAGTGTCAGCTGATATGCACTGGTGTTGGTCTGGTGTCCCCTGTGGCCATTAGCACCAAAAAAAGATCTGGCCTTGGAATGCTGTTAAGACCTCAGATACCCTATGTATTCTTTGTTCAAGCCAAAATGGTGTTTTCTCAGGATCATAGAGAGAGAAGAAAATAATAGTAGATTTGTTCTGGCTGTAATGGAGGCCTGTTTACAGAGTGAATGATTTGTCTACATATCTGTGTGGAATAAGGCAGCCAAAATTCTTGACAAAATGTAACCACCAAAAATGAATATAATCATACTAGTGTCTTTGCTACATACTATGCCAAATTATTTACTTAGCGTGAAGTCTGGAAGGGGATATCCATTATCATGAAAACCTACTGTGTAATTTAAGAAGTAATATTTGTCTTAATCCTTTTGTTTTATCTCCACTTCCTCCCCCATTCTGTCTCCTCCCTGCTGCAGTATGATGTAGTGCTACTGAATGCTGATGAGAACACATTAAGTCCAACCTCAGCCATTCATTACTGGCCAGCTAAGTTGGCACCATAGCAGCATTTAATACTTCTGACTGGGAGAAAATCTATGGAGAATGCTAGTCATGGTATTGATTTCTCTAGGGAAAATGTGGCTTTGTTTTATTTTGTTTTGTTTTTTAATGTAGTTATTCAAGTCTGACTTGATTACATTCCCTCCTCACCATGTTTGTCTCAAGGAGGCAAAGTCTTCCTGTGTTCAATAATCTCAATCTGTTTTCTGAAGATGCGCATACAGAGAGATGCCAAGACCTTATTTCAGCCTGCAGTGAGAGAGATTTATTGTTCATATTTCCTGTTGTTTCTGTCAGGGTAGTGCCTGTGTGCCTTGGCTGAAATGCTTCTGGCTCCAAAGAAGTTTATGGATGAGTGTCATGGTTTAACCCCAGCCAGCAAAAGCACCACACAGCCGCTCGCCCACTCTCTGCCACCCCCCCTTCCCAAGTGGGATGAAAGGAAGAGAATTGGAAAGGTAAAAGTGAAAATATTCGTGGATTGAGATAAAACCAGTTTAATAATTGACATATAATATTAATAATTGTAATGAAAAGGAAAACATCGAAAAACAAGAGAAATAAAACCCAGGAAAGACAAGTGATGCAAATGAAAACACTTGCTCACCACCAACTGACCAGTGCCCAACTGCTCCCTGAGTAGGGGTCCTTCCTCCTACCTTATTGCTGAGCATGACCTCATACAGTATGGACCATTCCTTTGGTCAGTTGGGGTCATCTGTCCTGACTGTGTCTCCTTCCAACTTTTTGTGCAGCTCTAGCCTGTTTGCTCGGTGGTGTGAGAAGCAGAGAAGGACTTGACACTGTGTAAGCACTGCTCAGCGATAACAAAAACATCCCTGTGTTATCAACCTGTTTCCAGCACAAATTCAAAACATAGCCCCATACTAGCTACTATGAAGAAAATTAACTCTACCCCAGCCAAAACCAGCACAATGAGACAGGCAAATTCAGAAGGGAAATCAAGGCAGAGAAGTACCAGAATGGAGAATGGTGTTTTGAAATTCAGTATTCCTGCTATTTGAGACATATATATACACTAAATTTACGTAAGATTAATCAGTACAGAATTGCTGTTGAGATTATACTAAAGCTAAGAGAAAGAACAGAGGAGCAGTGATGGCGATTAAGCAGCAACTGACTACGAGTGGGTGCCTGTGGGTGAAACAGCTCTTCAATAAAAAATAAAGGTGGATTAGAGAGGAAAAAATGTGATTCTTGGCTCTGAGAAACAAGTCCCTGGACTTAGGAGTTGTAAGTATAATCAATATCATGTAAGTGCTGGTATCTTTGAATTATGAAAGCTTTAAAATATAGAAAATATGAGTTACAATTGCTTTGTGTGTTACCGAAGAGGCTGGGCTTTTTCATAGATACATTGCTTTGGAAAGAACAATGGCATCCATTCTTTCAAGTACTTCTGTCTAATAGTGATACCTGGGCAGTAGGAGTAGTCACACTAATGCACTGCAATATAAAGTATACTTTAAAACCATTTCAGGACCTGGGGAGAAACAACCCAATCAGGATGCCTTCCTGATCTGCCCCATCATCTAGATCGTTAGTGAAGATTCAAACAACACTGGCCTCAATATTGGCCTTTGGGGTACACCACTGGGGAATGGTCTCCAGTTACCCTGCTGATCACAGCCCTTTGAGGCCAGCAATTCAGCCTGTTTTCAGTCTGCCTCATTGTCCACTTATCTGGCCCATACTTCATCAGTTTGTCAGTTATAATGCTGTGGCAGATAGTGCTGAAAGCCACAATAAAGTAGAGATATACAGCATTTACTGTCATCACCAAGCTGGTCTTGTCATTGTAGAGGGCTATCAGGCTGGTTAAACATGATTTCCCTTTCGTTAATCCATGCCCAATCACCTTTCTGACTTTCGTTTGTATGTAAAGGACCTCGACCTCTGGGAGAATTTGTCCTGTCATCTTCCCCGTGACTGAAGTGAAGCCATCTGGCTTGTAGTCCCCTGGATCCTTGGTGCCATTCTTGAAGATAAAAGGGATGTTTCCTCTCTTCCAGTGCTCAGGAACACCATGATCTTTCATAATTGAGAGCACCCTTGCGATATGATTGCCAGGCCATCTCTCTCAGCACTTGTGAGTACACACATGTTGCATGGTTGCATGGATTTATGTAAGTCCAAATTGTTTAAATGTTCCCTAACCTGAACCTCCTCCACTAATGGTAAGTCTTCCTTGCTTCAGGCTTTCTCATTTTTTAATGGACCTGGGATTGCTGATGGCAAGCTTTACCAGTGACAGACCAAGGTGGAGAAGTCAATGAGTACCTTGGCCTTTCCTCTGTCTTTTGGTACCAGGTCAAACTTCTAACATATTTTAACACGTGAAGTTACCATTCCAGGAGGCTGTACAGAGATGCTTTAGTGTGTTTGATCTCTGCTTTCACACCTGTCTCTCACTGATAAATGTGTCTTTCATTTTCTGATAGAACAATTATTTGACACAAGTACACTCTGCCCAAAATATCAAGTGTCGCAATCCAGGCTGTCAAGATAATCCAAAATGTAACCTTCTGGTCTGGAAGTACATGATGTGGGTTATATAATTTCATATATTTTTTTCCTGGTGACTGTGGTGTGACTTCCTCTGCAGCTGTAAGTGTCTCTGAGCTTAGTAGCACCCTTCATTATCAGAAATTCAGTCTTAGAATCAAAACTCAACCATTTATTACAGAAAGTTAGCAGATATACGCCTAACGCCTAATGGTGTTGTGCTGTGCTGTGTGCATCCTGGTGAGTTGAATTATGCTGAATCAATTCTTACCAGAATGAGATGGGCGTGTGTACTCTAAGTTTTATGATAACTTGTGTAGACTTTCCCCAAATTAGAGAGCAGGCACGTGGTTGCTTAAGCAAATTGAGTTTCTACCTCTGTGCTCTGCTGAGAGGCAAGCACTATAAACCAGATGATCTGTATCTGATTATAGTTTCCTGTTTTCCTGGGTTCATATTTTCCTTGTTTTTCATTTTAAAGGAAAGTTGAAATGGTGCACGTAATGCTGTGGTGCAAAATGCTTCTGTTGCTCCTGAATCAAAGCTACACGTAACTCTGGCTTGTGACAAACAGCATTTGACTTGATCTGTATGCACTACTCACTCACCGGTGTTGTGGCAGACGGCTGCTTTGCTTCATGTCAGGTTTCTCACTAGTCCTGTAAGAAATCTATGGCAAATGATTTGCAGGGCTTTCCTTCTAGGTCAGCAGTTTGCTAACGCTCTTTCAAAACTCAATTAAAATGTTCCATTTTCTCATTGGCATGAGGATAACAAATGGAAGAATTTCAAGGCTTAATACGTCTCTCCCTCAGAAGTACTTCAGATTGCACAGCTGTGAACAGAGGTGCTTTATCAGAGATTAGTTTGTTCAGATTTCTTCCATGACTGAAAATTGTTAACGAGAATTCGATTACTGTTGTGAGGAAGTAACCTGGGAAATAAATGCTATTGCTGGCTATTTACTGAAGGAATCAGTTAAAGTAATAGTATCAGTTAAAGGCAGTTGGCACTGATTTAGAGGTTTCTGCTAGCTTTATAGCAATCTTTTCTGATGTAGCATCAGGTAAAAATAGAACTGCAGTATGTCCTGCACTTCAAGTTGTTTATATGTCTTGTGCTCTGTCTTCTGTGTGCTGCCTACAGGAATGATCCAAAATGGGAGAGTGGTGGTGTTCGTGCCTCTCACCAAAGCTGCTTGATGGCATGTTGCTGTCTGTATGCACCTGAGCAAGACACTGCTCTCTCTTCTGCCAGTCTTACATTGCTCTGCTGAGCAGTTTAGTACTTTGGAGGTGAAGTGGTCCCCCTTTCCTCCCTGTCCCACAGAAGTCACGGTCCACATTTCAGCTTGTAGCAATTATGTGTCCCTCGTAGTCCATCCAGCTGAACTGCACGTGTTTTCATCTGCTCATAACATTTCTGCCAGCAGCCATGGCTTCATCCAGTAGTATTACATCACTCTGTACAACCAATTCTGGCTCAAGGACTAAACTTTCAGATATAGAAGTTTAGTCCAAAGGTTGGGCTCAGTTAGTCACCCTGTCCTTCAGCACCCAAACTATGCTTTTGTTGAAGAAAAGTTAAGTTTGTACTGAGTGGAGAAAAGAAAGTAATTTACTGCTTTCTTCCACCTCTCACTGCAAAGTATGGGAGTATCTCCTGCTTACCCCAGCTCTTCTCACTCAGATACCACCAGTTTTCATGTGGCCTTCCCTAGCTTTGACACATCTCACCTCAGGGTCATTATGCTTCAGCCTCACACTGGTTTCCCCTGGATTGCTTCCTCTATTGGAGGATTTATCATGCTCATCGCTTCTTGCTGGTCTTTTTGAACTTTCATTAGCTCTGCCCTAAGGGCTTGTGAGCCTGAGGAGCTCTTTGACAAAAGTGGGTTTGCTGGCTAGGCTAAGCACAGCTTTTCTGAGGCTCTCATAGTACCTATCCTGCCTAGTTTATCTTTGCACCGAGCTCCCTCATCTACAATTAATACATGTCAAAGATGAATCTGTGTTACAAAATTTTCTTATGAGGGTGAGTTCTTCCATGAAACTATCAAGTTCTGCTCACCTTGACCGTAGCAGTGAAATCCTTTGTTCAATTATTCACAGTCTGGAGAAGGACTGTGCTTTAATCTGTCAGGACTAACAGAATTCAGGACTAATACCTCTTAAGTCTGGATCCAAAGTTCAAATAACATCTTTACCACAGATTGAGTGGGATGTGCCGTTGGCTTTGTACCTGGGGTCTGTGTTCAGAGGAATTTAATGCCTTTTTTCCATGAATGTATTTGAAAGCCTTATTTTGATTACTTGAAGAAGAAAAAGATGAGTCAATACTGCCTCAGAATTACATTTAAATATATGAGATTTTGGTGCAGGGATATTAATGACCTGACTTTTTCTGTTGTACTTAGTATCTGCAGCTTTCATTAACTTCAGAGAGACTTGCAGCCACTTCTACTTCTTACCATAGTTTTCCAAGCTTACTTGACTCACGAGTGACAGAGCTGGGAGAATGAGTCATATTTTTCATTAATGACAAGCGATTTTGAATGTGTCAGGGTTTTAATTTCCAGAAATCTCACAAGAATCCTTTTCTTTTGCCTCTCTCCGCCCAACCTTCTACCTTAACAATATTGTGAAAGATCTTCCTTTGAAAAGTCAGGTTCCTTTATTTCCAGGTTTCAGATTAAAATGGAAAATGCAAAGTTCTGAAAAGCACTTGTCACTCACAAATGTCCTGGCAATAACCCCTTTCATCTGATTTCATCTCCAACATCCTTCACAATTCACTCTGCCACTTCTGTGAAGCTGATTCTGGTGTTTTCATCCCGTCCTGTTAAATTGAGAAGAATATTTCTATTGATATTGAGTGGATAGAGAGCAGCTCTGAGGAGA
>NW_010110552.1:0-2342 GCF_000699245.1 Pterocles gutturalis
AAAAAGGGAGAAGAGGGGAAAGGGGGGAAAATGGGGAAAAAAGGGAATAAAGGGAAAAGGGGGAAAAGGGAAAATGGGGAAAAAAGGGAATAAAGGGAAAAGGGGGGAAAAGGGGAAATGGGGAAAAAGGGGAAATGGGGAAAAAAGGCGAATGGGGAAAAAGGTGAAAATGGGGAAAAAAGGGGGGAAAGGGAAAATTTTTAAAAAAAGGAAAAAAGGGGAAAAGGAAAAATAAGGGGGGAAAGGGGGAAAATAAGATGAAAATAAGAGAAAAAAGAGGGAAAAGGAAAAGAAAAAAAAAGGGGAGAAATGGGGAAAAAAGGGGAAAATGGAAAAATAAGGGGAAAAAGGGGGAAAAGGGGGAAAAGGAAAAATAAGATAAAAAAGGGGGAAAGGGAAAAAGAAAGGAAAAAGGGAAAAAAGGGGAAAAGGGGGAAAATGGGAAAAAAGGGGAAAAGAGAAAATAAAGGGGAAAAGGGGAAAAAAGGGGAAAATGGGGAAAAAGGGGAAAAAAGAAAAATGGGAAAAAAAGAAGGAAAAGGAGAAAAAAAGAAATGAAAGAAAAGGAAAAAAGGGGGAAAGGGAGAAAAAAGGAAATAAAGGGAAAAAGGGGAAAGAAAGAAAAAAGGGGAAAAATGGGGAAAAATAAAATGGGAAAAATGGGGGGAAAAATTGGGAAAAAAGGGGAAAAATTGGGAAAAATGGGGAAAAAAGAAAAATGGGGAAAATAAAGGGGGGAAAAATTGGGAAAAAGGGGGGAAAATTGGGAAAAAGGGGGGAAAATTGGGAAAAGTGGGGAAAAAAGAAAAATGGGGAAAATGGGGGGAAAAATTGGGAAAAATGGGGGAAAATTGGGAAAAATGGGGAAAAAAGAAAAATGGGAAAAAGAGGGAAAAGGACAAAAAAGGAAACAAATGAATAGAAAAAAAAAAGGAAAAAGGGGAAAAGGGGGAAAATAGAAATAATGGAAAAAAGGGGAAAAGGGAAAAAAGGGGAAAAAGGGAAAAAAAGGGGAAAAAATGGAAAACCACCGATTTCGGGGACACGTGTGAGTGTGAGTGCAAGAAAAAGTTGAATTTTGGGCAGGAAAGCCCAATAAACTCTGGACTTTTGGGGCACATGCCAACAGAAGTAAATTTTTTTGAAAAAAATGTAAAAATTGGAGAATTTTCTAATTTATTTTCTAATTTTTAAAATTTTTTTTTTTACCTCCTGCAGCCGAAGGATCATGGCCGGGAGCCCAGGGCGGGGAAAAATTTTGCCGCTGAAAATTTGGACCATGGTGTTGTGGGGTGAGTTCTGCTGCAAAAAAAAAAATAAAAAAGCATCAAAACCTGGAAAATTCCCCCAAAATTGCCCCAAAAGATGATTTTCCACCTTGCACACCCCCAGGGACCTTAAAATGCTTTAAAAAGTCCAATTGTTCCCTTCAAATTCCTCCGTCCGGCACGAAACCCACCCCAAAATCCCAACTTTTGCCCAGAAAATTAATTGCTCTTCCTTGAAATTTCTTATTTCTTGAAATTTCTTATTTCTTGAAATTCATATTTCTTGAAATTTGTATTTCTTGAAATTCCTATTTCTTCAAGTTCCTATTTCTCCAAATTTTAATTTCTGCAAATTTTATTTTCGCCAAATTTTAATTTCTCCAAATTTTTATTTCTCCAAATTTTTATTTCTCCAAATTGTTATTTCTCCAGTTTTTTATTTCTCCAAATTTTTATTTCTCCAAATTTTAATTTCTCCATATTGTTATTGCTCCAATTTTTTTATTTCTCTGAATTTTAATTTCTCCAAACTTTCATTTCTCCAAATTTTAATTTCTCCAAATTTTAATTTCTCCAAATTTTTATTTCTCCAAATTTTAATCCCTCCAGATTTTTGTTTCTCTGAATTTTTATTTCTCCAAATTGTTATTTCTCCAAATTTTAATTTCTCCAACCTGTTATTTCTCCAACCTGATATTTCTCCAAATTTTTATTTCTCCAAATTGTTATTTCTCCAAATTTTCATCTATCAAAATTTTAATTCCTCCAAATTTTTATTTCTCCACATTGCTATTTCTCCAAATTTTAATTTATCAAAATTTTCATTTCTCCAAATTTTAATTTCTCCATATTGCTATTTCTCCAAATTCTAATTTCTCCATATTTTCATTTCTCCAAATTTTATCAAAATTTTAATTTCTCCAAATTTTGATTTATCAACATTTTCATTTCTCCAAATTTTCATGTCTCCAAATTTTAATTTCTTCAAATTTTCATTTCTCCAAATTTAAATTTGTCAGAATTTTCATTTATTCAAATTTTCATTTCTCCATATTTTCATTTCTCCAAATTTTA
>NW_010110553.1:0-4803 GCF_000699245.1 Pterocles gutturalis
GGATGGGAAGAGGATGAGCAGAAGAGCCATGGAGCCCACGGGACTCCCAGGAGAAGAGGAGGAGGACTCAGCCCCTTTCTGCTTTTCTCCTGCTTTCCTCCAGATCCAAGCTTGAAGCAATGGTGGGAAGGGGCAGCAGCCGGTGGATGGAGATCATGCACTCCTGACTCGACTGACACTGATCCTACTCACTTTTCACTGCCTGAAAGACCACTCAGTAAATTCACCCGGTGCTCACCTAACCCTCCCATCGCCCAGTGCCTGTGCCTAGACTTTAACACTGGCTCATCTCGCCCAATTCTTAGTTTCTCTGCACTTCTCTCATGACACATGAAAGGCCAAGTTTACTCTTCACTGGGAGCAAATAAGCTACGTCAGGGATGCAAAACAGCTCAGGGAGAAGTGGAGATCAAAGCCCAGTGTAGTTGGTCCCTCAAACTGAGCTGCTGTGGGAACTTTTTCATCATCAGTTTTGTCCGCCACCGGAGCATGGGACAGGGAGGGGGATCATTTGACTGGAGAGTGACGCGTTTTAAGACAGGACACTCACCTGGGGCTCAACCAGCCATGTTTTCGGTCTCGTTCCAGGTGCAGGCCGGTAGAGGTAAGCAGAGTACACGGGAATGCGCAGGTTACTGTCGTACAGGGTGGCAAAAAAATACTGATTCTGGTAACGCTGGCAGATCCAGGCTGGGTTCTGCGGCTGCAGGGCTTGATTTGGGGGGGTTTGCTGGAAGAAGAACTGAGGGCATGAACTTTCAAAAGATGTCACCACCTCGCTGCGTCCCGGCCAGAGGCAGCTCGCCAAGACCTGCAGCAGCAGCAGCAGCAGCAGCATTGCGAGGAGGATTTGCAGTGAAGGGCTCTGGCTGACCTGGAGAGAAAATGCAGAGAGAAACTCAACCAGGAGAAAGCTCATCATGGCCTGGAGTCATTTTTGTGCTTGTGAGACACGGCAGGCAGAGGAGGGAACTATGAGAGACCAATGAGGGAACAACTCCTGTCCTCCTGGATATGGAAAAGTCAACAGGGGAATAAGGGTGAAACCTCCAATAGGATTTAGGTGCCCAGAGGAGGCGGCAGTGGGAGAGTTTAGCCCATCTGAGGAGGGATCCAATCCCACCCCATGTCTAACCAGCTCACACAGCAGAGATTTCTTGGACCTGAGGCATGACCTTGGTACAAGGCCACCTTTTCCAGCCTACCTGTGTTGGCCAGGAGCTCAGCTTTTGCATTGGCACCAGAGAAAAAAAGCCTGAAGTGAGCCAGGGTCTGCGAGCCCCTATTTCAGAAGAGCATCTCGCTCCCTTCTGCCCTGAGGACCTTCCTGCAGCAGAGGACCTGCAGCTGGGCACACACTCTGCCCAGCCACCTGCAATGCTGAGCTGGGATTTAGTCAGGCAGGGGATTTGGAAGGGAAAGAACAGTGATGCTCTGCTTCCTGCATGTCTCCAGCCCCGTCCAAGTTCACACAGACATACAGCTCTTCCACACCTCCTCTGTGCTTGCAGCAGGATTCATCTCCCCTACAGTTAGGTCAGATGTTTAACCCAAGTGGTCCAGCTTGAGGTCCCTTCTCTCAGACAGCTGATGTTGGGAAATGTGTGTCCTGCTGCTGCATTTTCGAGTTGTCCAACCTCCGACAATGACCTTAGAGACAGGGAAGGGGCCAAGGAGATGGGAGCAGCGAGCACGAGGGATGACGTCTCTGATCTCATCAGCACCCTGGCTGCTGCTGGAGCAATGCAGACGTTGAGGGGCAGCTCAGGATCCTGCTGAGCCACATCCTTAGCTTTGCTCATTGTTTTTCCTGGACAGTAAAAGGTGCTGGTGCAGGAATGTCTATTTCTTGAACAGAAAGAGGTCCTATTTTGTCTTTCTCAGGTCTTGACGTGATTTTCAGCTGTCAGCAGGATCTTCCTTTTTGGAGAAAACTGCCGAGAACTTCCCTGCTCTGCTGGCAGCCATGCAGGGTGCTTTCTCTTCTTTCAGATGCACCACAGGCTTTGGGGTAGCAGTGATATTTCCATTTCCATTGCCAGACATTCAGCAGAGTGGTTTTCAAATAATTAGCATTTTAAGTAAGGCAGGCAGGACAGGCAGCTAAAAGGACTCCTGGGAGACAAAGCTGCCCTGGCCTCTAAAACACAAAACCTACCTTTGGCTGGGGAGGTGTCTGAGCTGAGGACTACGGACAGCCTGGAAAGTCACCTTGCATATTTAGTCCTTTCTTATTCTTTCCCCTCACCCTCATCTATTAATTTCCATTGGACTCAGGATATGGGGCTAGATATACCCTTGCTCTGACTCAAGACATCTGGTCCTTCATCTCTGTACCAGCGCTGGATCAGGAACGTGGTGACCAGTAAGCTGAAAACTGAGAAAAGTGAAGCACAAGAAGTGATTCAATACTCTCCAGAGCATGACCCTATCTGCCCCAGCTCAGGCAGAAAAGTTATTGAAAAGCCCATCTTTCGCACCACTCCCTCCACAAGCTGAAAATCTATCGAACTAACTTAATATCAGATATATAGAAAACAACCTACCGTGTGAAAGAGCAGCACATAAACTTTTTTATTCACAGGACTCTGCTCAGACCATGAGCAGAAGACTTTCAGTTGCCTCTGCTACAGTCTGAAACTGTCTGTGACCTTAGGGCGGTTCATATATGATCGCCAGGAAGGCAGAGTTGTTAAATTTCTCAAACAGGGTTTAGAGTAAGTTTGTCCAGGGGTGGAGCCAGGACCTGTGTTTTTTCCAGAGATCTTCTGCAAGGTCATAGGTGGAGTGACGGTACTCAGTATACTCCCCCCTCGCCCCTTATTCAACAGTTTGATGTGAATTTTCCAGGTGACTTGGCAACTGAAACTTAATCATGCATAGTGTTTTATGGCATTTCTGATAACCTTGAATCAAGTCTTCCCTACAGCTGTGAGACAAACTCTGTCAGTGGGCCAAAACAAGACCTTGAATCTACCCTTTCCCAACGTTGCACATGGAAGAGGGCACAAACCCAACTCCCCTCTGCTTGGTGCATGCTGTAATCGACAGGCAGAAATTCGTAAGATAAGTGATGCTGCCAGATCAGCTGTAGAAGTGGTGCCTGGCTGCACTAGGCACATTCAGCTCAGGAGGAGACTCTGCACCCAGCATCTTCGGGGCATCTTCTACAGCCTTTGTCAGACTCCTGTCCTATAGACAGGCATCCAGGCACAATCCCGTGCCTGGTGTTGGCTCTCAGCTAGCCAAGACCTTGCTGGATCCTAGGGTATAATTCATTCTGAAACACATGTCCAAGACAGGCAGGAGAAATTGCAATTGTGAAGACAAACAGTTAAAGAAAACCCAACCATGATAGAATCTGTTTTTGTACAATTAAACATCTCAGTTCACCATCAGGCATCTCCTTGTGCATCTGTTCCCAAGGCTTCCCATGCTGATCACTTCCCTGAAGCATTCTTGGCCAGATCCAACATTTGGCTTGGGCAGCAGATGAGCAGCAGGAAGACTTGCCACCACTTCAGAGTATCCCACCAGGTTTTGGTGACTTTTCCAGATAAGTGACACATTGCCAGCACTGCCCAGGGCTGCGCATCTAACGGGTTCTTGGGGGTCAGCTTCTGGGAGTGCCAGCTCATAGTAGGCTAGTTTACTTCCTTTGGGAATAGCATTCTTTCTTCCAGGTTTTGATCTGAGCATCACCAAAAGTGAAATTTTTCCTGGACCCCAACTGATTTTATTATTTTCTCAAAGACTAGGGATTAGTTCATGTGGTGACAACTTCCCAGCTTCTCTCAGTCTCTTCTGCATCTAAGTGTCTCTCCCATATTCTACAGATCTTTGCTTTTCTGTGCTTGAGTTTCTTTCCCAAGTAATTCCTTCCATCCTTGCCCTCCCTAATATAAAATGTTAAAAAGCTGCAAAATACACTGCATGCATAAACTCTCATTTTCTCTTGGGAGGGGTGATGTTAGAGCTCAGTAACTGTATCCCACCCTTTGTCTGCTGTATTTATTCTGAAGCTTAAGGAAACACTCTAAAATAAATATTGCAGTCAATGGTGAGAAAGGAGCAAGAACTAACCTTGGAGCAGAGTCTCCAAACAAGCAGCTGAACCGTCACTTCGCTCTTCCCCCTGGAGAAACGGTTGTCTGATCCCTCAGGAGTCCCACTGCAATATATAGCTGGTCATAAATCCTCCCCTTTTCATAAAAGGGGAAAATCACAGAAAATAGATTATTTCTGTTGTTGTTATTCAGGGTAGATTCATTCACGCTTGCCAGAAATGGGTTGACAATTGCTATTTCCTCAGGATTTCTCCCAAGCTTGCTGACTTGCAGCATCACGTATCAGAAGCAGATAACTGTGCCTGGTGATTTCCCTTTCCCTATCCTCATTCCCCTGGAGCACTGCCACTGCTGCTGCAGCACCTACACACGTTTCTCTTCCTGGCAGACTTTTTCTGATGGCGTTAGACCGACCAGCCTCTCTCTGAGTGCACACAGATGTTCATCATGTGCTCTTCTTCAGCCTCTCAGGATATAATTAAAATGGTTTGGCTACGTATTTTCCCTGGCCTGATTGTAAAGGTTTTGTCACAGCCCTTATTAACGCCGTCCCACAGATCCCGCTGCTTTACAGCCCCTGCTGAGCCCGTGTTCCAACAGGATCGCAATCTGCCCAGAAAGGAGGTTTGATGGGGACAGGGTTTCTCCCCTTAGGGGTGGATAAAAGGGATTTGGGCGATGGATACAGAGATCAAGGTTTGGTAGGCTGCACCCTCTCGACATCAGAGAGCAGAGG
>NW_010110554.1:0-369 GCF_000699245.1 Pterocles gutturalis
GCACGAGGGTGCCCAAGAGCTCGCACAAGGATTTTGCACGAGGATCTTCCACGACAACCACACCGGGGTCTCGCACAAGGGCTCTCGCACGAGGATCTCGCACGAGGGTGCCCAAGAGCTCCCACGAGGGTCGCACGAGGATTTTGCACGAGGATGTTCCACGACAATCACACCAGAGTCTCGCACGAGGGCTCTCGCACGAGTGTCCCCCACCCCTCGCACAAGCGCATCGCACGAGGATTTTCCCACCATCCCTCGCACGAAGCCGTCGCACGAGGGCCCCCCAGGCACCAAACCCCCCCTCAGTCCACCCCAGCCCCCCCAGGGGGGGGGTGACCCACAGTGTGGGCGTGGCTGGTAGAGGCCCCG
>NW_010110555.1:0-22674 GCF_000699245.1 Pterocles gutturalis
ACTTTCTGAGGGTGCACTCAATCCCACTGAAGCTCAAAAATGAAAAAAAAAATTGTTCTCCCTTAAAATTTGCACAGTCCTAAGATAATCATTAAAATACTACCATCTCTCCCAGTTTAATGTGCAGTTCAGCATATATGCATATATGTGTATGTACATATGTACACACAAGTGTGATACAGAGATAGCCTTGCAGCGTAACTGTAACTAGCTACAAATCATCTTGGCAAAAATTTCTCTCTACAACTGAATGAAGTCTGTACTGTTATGGATTATTTTTAAAGAAGGAAAAATCCCTGGAATTAGTATTTTTCTTTAGGAGTTCAGAGCAGTCTGACTATGCAACCAAGATATTTATCATAAAGTAAAAAACTGCTGCAGTTTTGAGAATAAATTTATTCCTCTGCTCATCTGCTCTCTCGTTCCATGAAGTGAGTGATGATGGAACATATTTATCAAGAGTATACTGATTTTTTGTAGTTAGCTTTTCTTATTTATTGACATTTTTCAGCTTTATTAACATCAGAGGCATGTTTTTTTTTTTTAGTCCACATCTCTAAAATCTTTGCAAGAAGCAACCCTTTAATAAGCATATTTAATAAGCAGGTTTCTCCTTTTTGAGATACAGTTAGACACCTAAGTAAACAATCAATCTTTGAATCAACTGTTTTCTCAGTTCAGCGTATTTTCTCATGAATCAGGACTTTTCCTGCCATAACTGTAGTTAATGAACCAGCAGTTTAAAGTCCTATTTATTGTTATTTTGGCCACTGGTAAGTATGCCATGGCAACTAAAGCTTAACTGTGGCCAAATCTATTGGAAGAAAAAAAAAAGTCCACAAAGTCCACACAGAGGTGGACAGCAATAAACTTTAAAGAAGCTTAAAATCTTTTTCTGAAAAAATCAATCACCGTTGAACAAACCTGTATTTTTGCTGTTGCTGCTGTTGTTAGATCTATCTTGAATGTTGGTCACCAGTTAAGAATGTGGATCTCAACCAGAAATTTAGTTTCTTGTAGCATAAATGCAGTTTTGTTTTAAAATAGGTTACAATTTTATAACTAGATCATATTAACAACCATAGCTAGTCATAAGTAATTTATGCTACTGCTTGTTCTCATCAAACTCATTACTTGCAAAGTCTTTCATCCCTCTCCCTAACGAGAAATATGATAAATTCTTCTGAAAGATACTCCTCGTATCTACTCCATTCCCAACCTCCTCTACTGAAATTTTCCTATAGAAAGGAAATGAGAACGAGCTCACAGAACATAATGAGAACAAGCACTGGAGAACTAGCTCTAACTTTGAGTTGCCATTCCATCCAGAGTAGTTACTTTCTCATGGTCAAATCATAATTTAAGTGTATGAATTTCCTTGTGAAAGAGCAACAGAGAACAGGGGAGAGTAGAATTGGAAGAAGAAAATAAAAATAACCTTTACAGAACATTTTTATAGAACTCTTTCAGCTCAAACAGAAAACAACCAGTGAGTTATCTTAAAATTCTCACCTTACTTCACTTAATGAATGGGTCTTTCACAAAGGATCTTATTGTGAAGGTATATCTCATATTTTTGAGAGAAGGGAGACCAAGGACTGCTCCCTATGGGAAGGTGGACAGGGAGCCATAGGTGACCACAACACAGGCAGTGTCCCCACTGATGGGGTACAGCCCTACAGTATCTGAGCACAGCAGGCAGAGCCCAGGGCTGTTAACTGGGACTACTGACATTCTCAACATAGCAAGTGATGAGCTAGGGCCAGGGTCCTTTCAGGGGATCAGGAGCAAAAGGAGACAAGTCCAGAATCAGGACTGGAGACAAAGGCTACAATATAGACCGAAGTGGAGATTTCCTTTAAAAAAAAAAAAAATCTCTTTAACTATTTTAAAATATGAACTATATTCCCCCATGCCGGCAAAATCAGCATTAACTCAGAAAAACTCATATCAAGCCTATTGGACCACCAGTCTCCATATACATTAGAGGGAAGAATGCTGCCTTCCCAATTTTCATTCCCCTGTGGAAATGGTCTTGAAAGGTGCTTGTGTGTCCTTCAATTTAGATATAGTCAGAGACATTAGAAAGCTGCAGGCAGGAGCAGCATGCGGATAAAGGATGTTAAAGATATCCATGAAAATTCTGGGCAGGATTAAGAAAAAAAGGAGACATTCTTCCAGAAATTAGGAGGAAATGTAGTTTGCCATCAGTAGAACTTGGTATTGCATACTGAAAACACAAAAATCTTATGCCTGATATGATGCACCTGTAAGGTTTTTTTCATTGAAGTGTTTTCTGGTCTGGTATTGGTTTGTGAGGATGTTAATCTTGAACTGCTAAAAGTAAACATTTAGAAAGAACACTGGTTGGCAATATACATGTTTGTTAAAAGTGCTGCATGAGAAGTCCCTTGAACAAATCTTTGAGTTAGTCTAACAAAAAGATCAGAATGTTGGGGAAGATCCAGTGGTCTAAGGAAAAGTTTATTTCTTCTAATATTTAAAAAGGATGCTAGAGGCTAACTAGCCTCACATTAATCCTCAGAAAATAATAGAAAAGTTGATATTGTAAGCACTATAAATGAAGTAATGCAAAACAAAAGAGCTTCAAGGAAGATAAGTCTTATCAAATTAATTAATTATTTTTGTTAAAGGCCAGAGATGAGTACAATTTTATAACACTCTAATACATTGATTTTGACACCTGCTAAGGTTTTGTATTAGTCTTTCATAAAATTCTAATTAAAAAGAAAATAGTTTTTTACCAGATAAATGAAGCATGAGTTACATTCATTTCATTAATTTTAGCTGCTCTGGACTTTATGCTGTCAACATGAATAAATATATAATTAGTCTTAAAGAAAATATATAAATAATTTATTGATGTAATCTGGAATTGATACAGAAATTATGGAATCTTACATAATGGTTACCCAGTGATCCAGTTAAGTCAGCATCACTTCTAGTAATGGGATAATGCAGAGGGAGGGCAGAAGATATAGAGAGATGACAATTCTTGCTTATCTCTGATTCTTGTTATTAGTTTACTGGGAGACCATAACTCTAATGAAAAGCATGGGTCTCAAGTCACTGTAAAGGGTTTTACTTCTGTGACTCTAGAAGAATATTTAGCTAGGCTTATTTATTCTTATTTGGGTTTAGTTAGCTTTGTGAAATACAACATGTAGATGAAAGGATGATTCTGTCAATGAAACATTATAGTAATTCACTGGAGGTTTAAGTTCAGTTTTTGGCTTTACCTCAAGCTTTCAATATAATTTTGTAGACAAGTCAATCTCAAAGCTTCCACATGATCTGTAATATAAAGATATCCTCATTTTCTTTGTATTATGCTTCAAGGAAGGTATTATTCTAATAGTAACTGATACTTGGCTCCTTAAGAATAGTTTTTGATGTATCAATAATGGCAAAAAATGTAATTCTACATCTTTATAGAACTCTTCACATTCTGGTAAGCTGTACTATTACTAAAAAAAAAAAAAGATGTAAAGAATTACTAGATAAGGATAATCATGTAAGAAGCAGGGGCAAACTGATAGGTCCTTCTTTTCATATTTCAGGATTTCCTTAGGATACAGCTATGAATACTGATGCGTAGATGCAGTTAGGCATTCTTGTTTCTTCTCCACTTGATCTGTTAACATTTGTTTTAAAGGCAGTGAGAATCCATAGGATGGTGACATCATTTCTGTGAAGTACTGGTGAAAGTGTTAATTATTCTGATAAAGGACTTAACACTAATATTATTAAGTCGTTAGGTAGCCAAAAACAATTTATCACCATGAAGGTATAATTTTAAATCACATTCAGTCATCTTTTGCTTATTTGAATGTGTCATTACTCTTTATAACTTGTAAACAAATTAGCAAAATATAGTAATTTTCCAATTTGACAGAGAATGAAAGTTTGGTACCAGTGGAACCAAGGACAGTGACTGAACATAACAATAGGATACTCTTATAATTTTTCAGTGCTGTCTGAATTGTATTGTCTGAATTTGTCTAATTAATGTTTACCCCAAACAAAAGCAAGCAAGAAGAGGAAATACTGGTGTAACATAAACTGCATCCTTGCTTATGCTTGCTTATACAAGACAGAGCAATTCAAGAGCCACCAAAAGACATTAGAAGGATATTGGGGGGGTGAAGTGGAGGGATTGTTTAGGGGGAATAAAGTAATCTACTTGGACTGAGAGTGAGAGATGCTTGCAAGTGTTTATAAATAATTTTCTTCATCTAAATTACCGTTTCCTTTGATAAAATGTTTGTTTGGTTTGTTTATTTGTAAAAATGCCCTAGGGTTGTTTGTTTGTTTGTTTTATTGTTTTGTTTACAAAACTTTTTTTTTTTCTTTAAAAAAGCACATTTCAGTTAATGGGGAATACTGCTCAAACCTCACCTCCTCCGGAGAGCAGTGTTTAGCTCAATTTGGTGTGTGTTTAGCTCTTTTGTTTTTCTAGAGTGTCCACTAATGTATTAAAACAGAACTTTGAATTATTTGCATTCTGCCAAAAAAAATCCTAAGATTTTGAAATAGTTAATTCTACAGTAGTAAGCAAGTAATGTGAGGTAGTTTAAAAAAAGAAAAGGAAAAACAAAACAAAGAAGAGATGTATGTGTAATGTGGCAGCTGTGCTGAAATTAAATACTAAAGCCATATCTGCTGAAGGGCAGACAGCTTTGAAGAAAGATAATTGGAAAAAAAAGTGTCTTTGGTTAAAGGGATTAAAATACATTTAAATGTGTGCAGTATATTAAACAATAAATGTGTCTTTCCAACATTTGTAAAAGGAGTTGGATTAATTGTTTCCATCAAAGATAGGTTTGCTATTGACAAAATGGTACGGAACAGCTTAAAGAGCTTTCAGAGATTAATTGTGAATACAGGCTTGAATCCTTTAGAATATACAGCTCATCAATATACATAAAATGAATGCTCAAAACAAACATCTGTTAAAAACACATCAAAAGCTTGGGGAAAATTAACCCAGTCAGTAATGGCTAAGGCTTTATTTCTTTGCAGCTTAAAAGTAGTGCATGGAGGGAAAAACAAAATAAAACAAAACAAAAACAAAAACCAAAAACCAAAACAAAAACAAAGACACACTGTTTCAGGTCCTTGGTTTTGAAATTAAGCATCCCAAAAAACATTTTATTGTCATGATTTTTTGTTTTCTGCCAACACTAAGTTTGGCATTGTATACATTAAAATCTCAAGACAAAATATAAAGATGGAGTTGGTGGAAATGCACTACATAGATTTAGAAATGTATAGTGAGCGAATGTGGGGTGAAGTACACTGAAATAAGCTTTATGTGCTTTGTCCATTTGTAAAGTAGGAGAATTATGAATGCATAGAAGTATAAGATTATTCCACAGAACAGGTGCTCTTGTGTTTTTATTCAGATAGATATAATAGATATAATATCACATATGCATAATACTAAATTTTTAGTTTAAGACTGTATCAATCCATTAACTTAAATTCTTCCTCCTGCCTGATCTTCTCTAAAGCGATAACTGACACATTTCAGTTACATGACAGGACATAGTCAGTGATGTGTAGAGAGGGTTTCCATCTCAGAACAGTGCATAATCAAATGAATAAAAAAGTTCTCCTGGGTCAGACAGATACAGGTGCAGAACCCAGGGTTCTGGGTACAGGACCCAGATCTCCCATTTTCTGAACTGATTTGTCTTACCTTGAACCATTATGGACTGTTATTCTTCCCAAAGGCAAGTAAGTAGATGAGTAACTCCAGAATGGGTACGTGTCTCTTAATCTCTGTTTTGTGTTTGTGCTAGTCTGCAGTCGTGAAGGAGACTCTTCCAGTCATACAGCATAAGGAAATTCAGTCTCATTCCTTTCATTGGTGTTCCCCGATGGCTTGATGAGGTGTCCCAGCCATTAGTACCTTAGGTGTTACAAAAAAACCAAGATTTTTGGTCTTTTACCACTCCACCTATAGGAAAATTAGGTGCACTGTGTTAATTTCATTTCTGGAATTAATAGGCATTCTGCTAGGTGCCTAGTAGTATCTATGATTGCACTGAACTTTAGTTTAGGCTTGTATCCCTTGGATGCTGTTCACCCTGAGGCAGAGTTTTCCTGGCATTATTTTCTTCCCAGCTATAGCCCTGTTCAACCAATCATGGATGAACTGATAAAAGATTACAATATCTGTTATCTTGGTTCTTAAAATCAGCTCAATCTGTAGCTTTACAGGCGAATCAGCCTGTGTTGTGGTGCACATTTGCAAAAGTTAAATAAGAGGTAGGTGACTACTGAGACACTATTTCCAGGAGTAAAGAGAAAGGATAAGTTTATTTGTGTTTCAGTGGTTGCCGGGGCATGGCAACAGACAGCTGTTAAGATCATTAGGGGTCATTTCATAGACCACGTTTCATCTCTGAATTATTGTCCAGCGTAATAGAGCTTGCTGAGAAGGCTGTATTGGCGATGTTTCTGTCTTCTGTAGGTTTAAAGGGCTTAAAGCTCTAAACATGAGAGTATTATAATTTGGGGCTAGTAATTTATCAATATGAACTGGCATTGAATTAAGGTGCAAAGCTAATCTTAAAATATAAAATAAATGTACTCTTCAGCTGCATTTGGTTTCAACAGCACAATAGCTGATGGTGTGGTATGGAAGCGTAAGTACTATACTGTGATTAATGTGTGTATGTATTCAAACATTATTACGACAATAAGCATCTTTTTATGGTAGGCAGGTTTGGTTTCTTTTTAATCAGAAAAGACCAGGATTTCATTTTGGTTGAGGTTTTTTTTTGTTTGTTTTTTGTTTTTTGTTTTTTTTTTTAACTAAAAAACTTTTTTTAAAATTTTAAAAGCCACCAGCAGTTGAATGCACATCCATTTTGTCTGAGAGTAGAAATGTTGTGTATATTTTCTTCATGCCAAAACCTTTAAATACATTAAGTAACTCTATCATCCTTTAAAAATGACATAAAATCCTTTTTCCAAAGATCGAAAGTGAATTAATTTTAAAAGTAGAATGTACTTCACAGTAGTACAAAACTGCATGTACCCCACAAGTTATCCTGCTGGATTTGCAACTCTGACACATTGGAATGTTGTTTGTGTGCTGGTTTTACAGTTATGCAAAAATCTGTTCTGAGTCTGCCCTTTTTAAATTATTCCACGAATTTACGTGTAAAATATACCTATGCTAATGAGTAAGAGCTGACAGTGAAAAGTGCGTATTGGATTGTAAAGGAAAAGGTTTCCATATGGATAAGTGTCATGGGCTCTGAGAAGATAGTAGTCCTTCCTTCTCCCTTGCTAATAACTGTAGCATTCTTTTTTTTCCCTTTCCTTCTTGGGAGGGTCCCTAGGTGAAGAATGAGAGTGTGCCTGTAAGGAAGTGTGAACACTCGAATATCAGACTATTTTTACCTAGGACAGAGTAAATAAACTAATCGAAGTCTTTTAATGGGTTTTAAATGCTTTGATATTTTTAAAATGTTATTTTCCATGCATTTGTTGCATTGTTGTTCTTTACATTAGCTCCTCAGCTTAATGTACTTCTGCTGTTAAAACTTTGCTTGTAGGCTTTGAAGCTAGTTTGTCTGTAACTCAGGATAATCTGCCACTGTGTTTGAACACATGGGCTTTCAAGAATACACAACATGACAGTTTAAACAAATCCCTTTTTTTTCAGTCAAACACCCTCAAAGAACTTTCAAAATGCAATCCATTCGGCTGTCAAAAATCCAAACCGTATTGCTTTTCACCTCAAGCCGTGTTGAAACATGAAGAAGGAATCAATGTTTTAACTATTACAAGGCTTTGCAAGATATGATAAGATAAGGCTATTGTTCCAAATATAATTAACACATATAAAAGTTTAATACTATAATTATTAAATTTGTTCATCAAAATTATGTTAAGAAAAAGATGGTGTCTTCTTATTTAAGTCCTTTTTTCAAAAGCATTTTTGAAAATCCTGTTAAAATGTAAAGTCCAATTGAGTAGATACCCTTTTACTTTCTGTGTGATGTGGTGAACTTAGAATTTGGTGGGGAAAAATAGCATCTGGCTAAGTCTGTACTGTGAATAACACAGGCCAAGTCATAAGCTCAGGCAGCCTTCCCTCACCTAGGCCACTTAGTTGCTAGCAAGTTTCATGATGTAGGTTTGTCCAGTGTCTGGGCACGATCTAAGAAATAGCAAACCTCAGGGATGGTTCCTGATAAGGAAAATTACTGTGCGTTGGGGAGGGAAGATTTTAGCACAGTGAGTATCAGCTATGCCAAGGACGAGTTCTGATATGTTTTGTTTACTGCTAGTACAGATGAAACAATTGTAATTTGTTAAATTTGGTTACCTAAATTAGATAATATTTGAATTTAATTAAAATATTAGGTTGGTAAGAGTAAATTAGTAAGAAGAGTCATATAAAGTCATGATGTGCTACATGAGTGTTAACCTTTTAATCCATTTTAGTTTCAGGTGTAAGAAAATTAAAGCAGGTATTTCTGTCCTTCCTAAGTGTGTCACATATGAAAATGCATTATATGAAATTATATGCATTTTTTTTTTCATTTTTCACTTACCGGTGAGCAAAAATCTCTGGTTGAGAATAGCTTGACATAAAATCCAGTGTAGATAATGCTACTATGAGTTCATTAGCTGAATTTGGCTGAGCTGATGTACAGTGGATTACTGGTAGCTTCTGACAACTAATGACCTAACAATACAATCCTTGAGATCCATAATAGCATCTTGAACTGTAGCAGAAAGTCAATAGGCAGATGATGCAGTTCACAATGCAACTGGGTCACAATGTACTGTGCATCTTTGGAAGTTTTTGCTCTCCTTTCAAAGCATCGTTAAGAATAACTAATTACCGCTATCCAGTCTAGAGGAGGTCACAAAGCCATGCTCTAATCTGACAGCTATGGTCGTAGTTATTGTGCAAAATGCATGTGAAATAGGTGAACTTAGACATGAATCACTTGAAACTTCACAGATGATCACCGACCTTACTGAATTCCTCCTGCATTCGTAACTCAGCAATACTGCTAGCGCTATTAAGAGTACTTGATAAAATTTTACTTTCATTCCTTCTTTTTAATTGCACTGATCATCTTTTGTCTGAAATTTAAATTTAACACAATAATGTGCAATGCCAATGACATGTAGAAGACAAAAATCTGATATGGAAAAACTTACGCCGAGTGAATTGTATGTATGTCTTTGTGTGTATGTGTGTGTGCACGTATATAATATATGCATGTGTACATATAAAAATATGAAAGCACACACATACAAGATGTGTATGCATTATACACACACGAATATATAAACATGCATATTAACAACATATGTAAAATTAACAACAAATGCCTAATAGTTTAAAGTAAATGGAAAACACCAGAAGAGAAAGTGTTCAAGCTCACCAGATGCACCAAGGTCTGCTCTGTCTCCATTCAACAGTTTGTCAGAAGTGTGGAAAATAAAAGCTACAAGGATAGATTTCTACTTTTCTTTTAAGAAAATGCAACCTGTAGCTTCCACATCTCAAGACACCGCCAAAGGACTATAAGAGCAATGTTAATTCTCTATTAGTAAATCTTTTCCTCTGTTGCATGAGGAACTTCATTAAGTATAATAAGAGGAAATCTGTCTTAGCCTGATGATTAGTGCATTTGTCCCTGAGGGAGAAGCACTTTTTTGTCGTCCTTTTTCCACTAATAGCTGTTGATACAGTTTTTCAGTAACCACTTGACGTGTCTTAAATTAAGACTTTCTGGACTGCGGAACAAAATCAAGTTTCTGTTTCTGCGTGTGTGAGAGAGAGCATGAGTGAGGGGGTCTCTGCCAGTAACTAGAGAGGACTGTGACCATGGCAGCATGTATGTACAGGTGCCAGCAACTGGGCAGGCTGAAAGTCTGAGGCCAGCTGCTGGAGACATCCACCTTGTACCTATATAGATTCTCACTGGTCAACCTCCATCCTGCTCAGCCAAAAAGGGGAGCAGGATGAGGCCGTTGGTGCTGTCTGTGTTTGTGCCCAAGTACAGGGGGACGATCACTTCCCTAGTCCTGCTGGCCACGGTGTTTCTGATACAAGCCAGGATGCTATTGGCCTTCGTGGCCAGCAGGGCACACTGCTGGCTCATATTCAGCCAGCTGTTGACCAAGACCCCCCAGGTCCTTTTCCACCATGCAGCTTTCCAGCCACTCTGTAGCATTACGTGGGTTTGTTGTGACCCAAGTGCAGGACCTGGCACTTGGCTTTATTAAACCTCATACAATTGGCATTGGCCCAGCCTGTCCAGACACCTCTGTAGAGCCTTCCTACCCTCAAGAAGATGAACACTCCCAACTTGATGTCATCTGCAGACTTACTGAAGGCGCATTCGATCCCCTTGTCCAGATTGTTGATAAAGATATTAAACAGAACTGGCCCCAGTACTGAGCCCTGGGGAACACTTGTGATCAGCTGCCAGCTGGATTTAACTCCATTCGCCATCACTCTTTGGGCCCGGCCATTCAGCCAAGCTTTTACCCAGCAAAGTAGGCCCACCCGACACATGAGCATCCAGTTTCTCCTGGAGAATGCTGTACTTCTAAAAAAAGCATGATGTATTTTCAGGTATTCTTAATAAAAAAAATTGCTATGTATTTCTGATTTAGTCTGTTTTACTAACTATTATTTGTTGTACTAATAATTAGCACTTTTAGCAGAAATATTAAATTAAACAGTAATATTTTGTCTAGTTTTCAATAAATATCATAAGTACAGCAGCGTATTGGTTTGAAATCTTAATAAACTCAGTGTATATTGACAGCCTCCCATCAGTATTTCAGGTTTATCTGTTTACTAAGACTTCATTACAACATAATAAAAATATTCTTCCAAATTTATGAGCAGCAATCTGATCTTTGAAAGAGTTTTGAATGTGATTACCATTATCTTACCTTTAATTAGCTGCCTCCTCTGGTAAAATAACCTTTTGCCGATTTTAATTACTGTCAGGATTTTGTTGCTCTGAAAGCTAAATTTTTCATTCAAACCTTTTTAAACACTGGGATTTCTCATAACAGTATTTGTTTGTTTGCAATTTCTCAGGTTTCAGAGTTAAAGTGATGAATACACTAGTCTCCTGTGCAATATCCCACATGATTCTTATGGTTAAAAAATTGCATTTTCCCCTTCCTTCAAATAAAGATATGCCCATTTGCTTTCTGTTTTTGTCTTCTGTGTGGTGGGAATTATTTTCTTCTTTCAGTCTAAAATTTAACAATTATTTTAGTATTAGAACCAAACTATTTTCACATATTGCAGCTGTGTCCTAAATGTAACAACAGAGCATTAGAATTGACAAGCACTTAATTGAAAGCTTTTAAGTATCAAGGTAAATTTGTTATGTGTGATTTGTAATGTAAGAATATGGAATAGTTACACTTTTGAGTTCATTGTTTAGTTTAAGTTTAATCTGCTTTTTAACAACACTGCAGTAGGTTTACCACAGAATTAAGAGTTCTGTCATGTATAAGGGTGAATTCTTGCTAAATACATTAGTGGATTAAATTATTTCCTGAATATTTTTAGAGTCTGAAATGCTTATGAAGTTATGCACTAAATTGATTTTTCTTAATTTCTGTTTCAACTCTTTTCTGAATCTTCAGAAAAGGTATTCTCAGGGAAACAAATGAACAAATAAAAAACCCCCCAAAATTACCATTTTAGTCCTTTTTATTGTAAACCAAATGATATTGCACATGCAGTTTTTTTTTTTTAGTTATGTACTTGTGCATAGCCATACGCATATATGACATCATAAATTTGGAGTAAATTAAACACATAATGGTAAAGATGTCATTAATAGCTTAAGGAAGGTCACCATACTATTTTAAAAATAAGGAAAGTGATAATGAAATGTCATTTTAAGAAAACTACATTTGATACAGAGACAGCACATAATGGGAAGCATAACCATTCTAAGTCAGGCTCTTCAAGAGGTTAGGTTTTCTGATGGTGTTTTAGGGATGAGATTCTTCCACACAAGCACAAGTACAATAAACTTGAACAAGCACAGGTTTAGAAGGAGCTCAGACTCATAGATTGGACTAGTTTTTGTTTTTTTGTTTTTTTGGTATTTTTTTTGTTTTTTTGTTGGTTGTTGGGTTGTTTTTTTTTTTTTTGTTTTTCCCCCAGCATAACACCTACCTTTGGAATAACCTTTGTTGATGTGTTGTCAGTGGTGGTGTTTTAAATAGGAAAGGTCTGTCCAGGAGGAATGAGTAGTATTTTGCAATCCATTGCAATTACATGTTATGACTGAGAGATTTCATATCATTGCAGGATAAATGAATCCCTTTTTTTGACAGTGATAAAAAAGATTATGTCAAGCACAGTGGAAAAGATTCAACGATACATGATTTCCTGAAAATCTGTGGCCTGTCAATAGCATAATGGATACTTGACAGATGTCCAAATACAACAGCTGAGAAACTGAGAAATTAGTGTGCATGCACATATTAACATTTTAAATTGAATACTTCATCATAGCAAAGCTTGGCAGAAATCAAAATCACTGGCAGGTGTAGTCCATTAGTAGGACTCAATCTCATGCCTGTACTTTACTTAATTTCATGATGTATATTAAGTGACAATTGTGATTATCCAACACACATTTATTAATAAGTGCTGTATGATAGCCACATAGTCTCCAGAGAAGATATACAAGGTCATTGCCATGTTTGCTAGTAGCTCTTGTTTTAGTTTCTGGCTAAAAATAATGTAATGATAATTAATATTTGGATTGTCAAAATAATTTGAAAATAGAGACATTGTACTCCACCATGAAAGTGTGCTGCTTTAATCTTTCATTAGTGAGGAGTTAAAGATCTTCATCAACTATGAAATGAAGGGTCTAGTTTGGAATTTACTGATGTGGAGTGAAGATTCTTGAATTTTCACTGGAAGTTCCAGTGTTTTATTGAGAAGCCATGAAAGAAATGCATAATTAATAATTGTCATTAGTATGTTTTCTTGTTGAAAAAAAAATGCATAGTATAAAACGGTAGACAATTCCTCTTCAGTTTGGAATAACAAGACTGGAGGAAACCTTTGTGGTTTTTTTTCAGCACTCCTAATGAAACCCAAGGCATGGTCACAGGTATTAATTTATCTGCCAAGTTTGGGTATGGAAGTTGCTCAGGTGTAGGAGAAAAGCTGACAATAAAACTCTCTTAGCCTACAGGCATCTTTGGCCAAGACACTAAGCTATAACATTGTCTAATTGTCACATTCTGCCCTAAAGCATGTGTAGGATGGTTTGATGTATTCAATTTATAAAACCTTTCCATACAGGTTGGATTTTTAAGTGACAACTAAATGAAATTAATTCCACAGTTAACATCTCTGTAACTACACATTGTGTAAACTACTCAGGCAGCAATTTCACAAGTGAAAAATCGTCACATCTATATCATTCTTATAGGTAGGCTAGTCATTATGGCATTAATGCCTTCTCTCAGTTGTACAGCTGCCAAAAATTTGGGAACATTCAGTCATGACTGGAAATGATTTTCAGCAAACTCAACCAATAAAGATACATGACAGCAGATAATGCTTGCAATAACTAATGAATATTAGCTGTTGAATTAAATAAATAATGAACCTACCAAGGCAGTGCACAGGACTAGAAAGACATCTGTACCACTTATAGAGCTCTTTAAACTATTTCAGACCAGAACAGCTAGCTGTAGTTTGCATTGTGGGTTGTTTTTTTTGTTTTTGTTTTTTTTTTTTTGGCATTTTTTTGTTGTTTTGTTTGTTTGTTTGTTTGTTTTGGGTTTTTTTTTTTAGTTTTTTTTTCCTTTCCTTTAAAACAAAACCAAAACTAAAACCAAAACCAAAACCATAATGGCAGGAATTCCTAATAGATATAATTTGCTTCTTCCTCTTCTCCTCCCCCACACCAACTTCTGATATGGAGGATTACTCTGGTGGCAAAAATTGTGCCACACACCAACAAACCCTGAGGAGCTAAACCCACCATTTCAGATTTGCTGAAGTCAGGTTGCCCTAGAGCTATTCAAATTTAAGTCCAAAACTGAACAGTTCCAATGACCTTACAGATTAAAAGATTTCTGAGAGATACCCTGTGCTAACACCTCATGTGCGCTCTATATGAAACATGGTAAGGCCAAACATGAAAATATGACTGGTTTTGTTGCTCACACATTGTAATGAATGCAGTTTTATAGTACTATTATGTCTGTGGCTTGACTAGATTAAAATGATTGAATAAAAACTTAGTTGAACTTCAGCACTGCTGTTCGATAGATCATCCTGTTTGATTTGTCATCATCCTCATCATCATCATCAAAGCAATTTTTATGTTTTTCTCTGTATCTTGTATATGTAGAGCAACTGTTTTTTATCACCACTTTGACAATTGTAAAGATGCATTAGAAAACACAGGTGAAGCTAGTATATATGCATAACTTCCATTTAAACTAATGTAGGAAAAAATCTAAATATGAATCTAAAAGACTGTAGTACCTACTTGTTTGCATTCTTCCTGATTTTTGGCTGTTTAAGCCCAGAAGGAAGTTGGGAGTAGCTTCCTCAAGAAAGTCTGGGGAATAGATGACACAGTCTTTGCAGTAGGCAAAGTTTTCTGTACCTTCTTATTCTCATGAAACGACAGCACTAATATATTCGTAGAACTTCACTTATCTAAGTAAGATTACTTTCATCTGAATAGGCTTTAAAATGTCATTTAATTCAGGTAAGGTTTATATTGGTTTTTGTTTCTAAGATAATTTAAGTTGCCTTTATACATATTTCTTTTTTTTTTTTTTTTTTTTTTTTGATGCACTCAGATGTTTGCAGCTGTATTTGTATTTTATCCAAGGAATGGTGAAGAAATTTATGAGAATCTTTGTTTCTTTCTAATCTGGTGGTGCAGATGTAGGCATCGTTACAGATCTCTTTTTGATTACAGTACATTTCTATTCTGTATTTTTTTATTAATCTTCACCTTTCCAATGAATATTAGATTGATCAGGAAAGACTTACTTATAAGTTAAAGTATTCAAATGCACTGTTAAATTTTATAACATTATTATAATAGAATATAATTAATATGTTTCAATATTTGGTATTGTGATGAGAAGAACATTCATTACTATTGCATATTTTCAAGTCTTTTGATAAGTTGTATAAATAGAGAAGTAATTAAAGATATATTCTTATTAAGATTAAGTAAATAAAGATATATTCTTATTAAGATATAAAGATATATCAGTGGTCATTTTTAAGTATGTCTCCACCGATATTGGTTCTGAGGCATATCACATTAATTATGTTGAATGAATAACCCATGACAAAACTGTCATTGATTCCTGAATAAAGAGTTTGAAAAATTTTTCAGAATTTGGCTTTGGTAATCATCTCTTGTTACTATTTGATAGCTTTATAAAGGTTGCGGGGGTTCTGAAGATGTAAACTTTTAATCCATTTTTAATGACTGATATGAACTCTAAATTTTTGTTTTTTTCAAGTATAGTTTAACTGGAATTTTATTTTTGTCCCAAAATTAAAGAAATATATAGGGCCAAATCACAGGTCTTAACTACTATTTGAATAATTATGCAATTCACAGCTACACTATTCTGTAAAGACTGAGTTTGATTCAGATAATCAGGGAATGGAAGGCTCTGCTAATTAGTCCATATGCACTAAAATTAGCTTGGCATTTGAAGGCACACATTCAGAAAGCAAAAGCAAGCACATTTAATTAAAAAAAAATCAAGTAGATTTTAGACTAGAGTAGGTGGCCACTTTTTGAGATGCAAACAGTGACGATATAGGTTAGCCGGGTTAAAAAAAAAAATATTATTCTAGTCATTAATTCTTAATTTTGAAGTGGTGTGGTGTTCACTGAAAGTAATTGGAAGTGCATGCTTGCAATTCTGTGCACCTGAAAAATTAAGGGACTACATATTTTGTTATAGAAGTAGGGATTTTTTTTGCAAGATGATGAATATTCCATATGGAGTAAATATAGCCAAGTAATCATTGCTGGCATGCTTTAGAGCTGACCTGAGACAATAAGGGAATTTTTGCAATTTCTTTTACATCCACAGTCATCAAAGATATGCAAAAGGTGTGAATTGTTTTTATCTCTATATATATATCACCTGCATTTTGTTTCTTTTGCCTTCTATCTAAATAAAAAGTGGGAAAGAGCTACTATGATAGCCTAAGAAAAAAATCAGAAGCATAAGCAGGAATCTTAGTGTTGTACTGAAGACTCCTCTTCACGTACACCAGTGATGCATTAAATTGAGTGCAGATACAAACATAGTTCAGAAATCTACACGTTCCTTTTGTCATCCCTGGAGCTCAGCTTCAAAAGGAGACTGTTGCTGCAATGTTAATTACTGGAATGCCTAAATATTGGGTACTTAAAACTAAAAATGATACCTAGGTTCCTTAAATGTTTAATGCAAAAGGCTGAGTACCACAAAATGGAGATCCGTAAAAGCAATCATCCTGAGTGAGAGTCCTCATAAACTAGCCAGTGTAGGGCAGGTGAGGAAATGAAATGCCTTTCTTTAAATCTTGCATTTATTCATGTGTATTCCTGGAAGTACCTTAATCTGCGTGGCAGTCTCAGGCAAGAGTGTCTCGTCCCTATATCTTTTTAAAGAAGTTAAACATTCATGTTTGTTGTGATACCTTTGCATACGCCCTATGTAAAATGCCTGATTACAAAGTTCTGGCTTCTCTGTACTTTTTGCAGTTAGCTCTGTGGTCAGAGCGTGTGTGCTCTGGAGTTGATTCCTCCTCTGCCTGCGGAGGGGAAGGTTTTGCCTACTTTGGGGTCCACAGAATAGTCTGTAGAGGAGAAAGAGAGCAAAAGAGTCTCCACTACTTCGTCTTTCAAGAAAACTTAAACCAAAGGCAGAGGGGTACAAAGATTTATATTTTCTTTAACAGAAAAAAAACCAAAACCAAAAACAAAAACACCCTGAATTCCAGGTTTTGCTTTTAAGTTTGTGTAAAAAATCTTTACATCACAAACAGTAGCGTGGAAAAATTGTTTTTTTCTGTTCTATAAGGTAAGCACTAATTATGCCACACAGGCTGACATGTAGCTCTCTCTACATAATATTATGGCTTTGGCTGGAGTTTTCCCTACTGCAAATTAAGGGCAGTATTTATAACTGTCAGTCACTGGTTACTCAATGACTTTTGGCTCAGTCTTCACTGAAAAAAAGGGCTTGAGCCACACCACCCAAATAACTGAAGGAGGAAGTTTTTCACTGTGAGGGTGGTGAGGCACTGGAACAGTTTGCCCAGAGAAGCTGTGGATGCCCCATCCCTGGAGGTGTTCAAGGCCAGGCTGGATGAGGCTTTGAGCAACCTGGTCTAGTGGAGGGTGCCCCTGCCCATGGCAGGGGGGTTGGAACTAGATGATCTGTAGGGTCCCTTCCAACACAAACCATTCTATGATTCTATGATTCCATGATAACTTGTGTGTGTGTGTACCTACCTTTTTAATTCAGTGGTCTAGCATATCGCTCTTATTGCCTGATTTCAGCTTCTAAACATAGTAATTTTATAAATATAATGGTAGAACAAAATAATATTAATGGATAGGTTTTTGTGCTACTGTGCATATGTATGAAAAGTTCATTAGACCTTTTTCATATTGAACATACTGTGAAGAACATAGCTTGGGTATGTGCAGCGTTAATGAGTGATAGTTGTTACAGAATAGGTAGTCCTTAATTGCTTGCCAGTTAAGTTCCCAGGCTTGTTGTGATCCTGTAGTGTAGAAGCTGAATCGGTCAAAGACATAGACAGGATTCACCAAACTGTCAGTCTCAATTGCTGTTTTTGAGATTAGCAAAAAAAATGTATTGACGTTTCAGAACAGCATGGCAAAATGACCTATAATTTATCCCCTTATTGCAGACTTATCTTTCCCACTGGTTTGCAGATGCAGGCAGGCATGTCAGGACCATGAAATTTGTGAGCATCACTGAAAGATATGTGACACTCGATAAGTCTGTAACAAATAGCAGGAAGAGATTGTGTGCTGCTTTCTACTGAATGCTGTGCAAGCTCCGTAAAAGCTTGTCTTGCAACAAGACATGGGTTGAAGCATCGTTCATACAGCTTACTGAATGGGGGTGTGTGTTGGGGGGGTGTGCATGCATGTGTGTTGTGATCTTCCACCTTACCAAGTGCAGTACTTAGCTGAACCAGAAGTTTAAGCTGGGATTTTTAATTATTCAGCTTCCCATGGTCTTTGAAATTATTTCCATTTAGGAAACATAGGGTGTTTGAAGCTCTGACATGCTACTTGTGCTGTGGAGTATCAGTGCATGGTACAGTAACACACTGAAATTTTATTGGCATATATGCTGAATGCAATAATAATAAAATACTTGGTTTTTTTGTATGCCATTACCATCATTCACATCCATGACTTCTGTTTACATAAAGTGCCTATATCATAAATTAAATACTGAAAGAATATGTCTCTTAATGAAAGAGAGATCTGCATCGTTGTATATATTTGTGCATACACTCTGAGTGAGCAACTGTGTCAGCTAATTTACTTGGTTTATCCATACAGATAATGGCCATTTGTCATGACAAGATAGTTAACACATAACACTAGCATCTCTCTTAGGCATACTACAAGTATTTCGTTCAGAAAATTACAGCTCTGTTGTAAGGAAGGAAGGAAAAACAGCTGTAAAGGGATTGGCTGGGGCTGGGGTGGAAAAGCCTTTCTCCTGTCTCCTGTCACATAGCATGGAGTGTGCCCTCTTCTCTTTCTTCTTTTTTTTTTTTTTTTTTTAATTCCTCTTCTCTCTTAGCCATCTCACTAATAAATCCAGCACTGCACTTTTATAGTCTGAAGTTGCATTATTCCTAGAGTAGTTATGAGACTAACGTAGGAGAGGGCTGCTATGGCAGTGGCACTGGCACAGGTTTTATGAGGCTTATGAAGTGGCAGTTGAAGGAGAATTGCACACCACTGACAGCAGCAGATAACGGATTTACAGGCAGAGCTGCCTGAAAGATAGGGGAGCTTTCCCTCCATAGCATGTTAGAGGAGTCTCCTGTGCGGTGTTTGCTTCAGCAGTTTCTGAATATGCAGTCTTCGGTGCCTGTATTTGCAAAAATCTCCTTTTGTCTGGAAGTATGTGTATACATGATGGGCAGTGATGAAGCCACAAGTTATTTTATGTGTATCACTTCTGAATTAAAATACTATCTGATGTCAGCTTCTTGTTATACTTACGTCTGAAACCATCCTCTTTAAGCACGCTGCCTAAGTTAAAGTGAGTTCAGAATTCCACTGTTCTATGTTTTTATCATGTACCTGTATAGTATAGAGAAGTAAATGATTTAATATTGATTATTTTAAAGATGGAAATCAGAAAATCAAGTCAATACAATGCAGTTGCATTTATCATAAGATTTTTATAATTTGGAGTAATAAAAATGTCAGTGAATGTTATTTTGTATGGCCAGTAAACTTTGTTAGGGCCCTATTATCAAAAACATTTAGTGTCTTTTAATTTTTAGCCTTTCCCCTTCATACTCTTTTTTGTTCTCTCTATTCACTTATACTTGACTTAAAGTCACACCTAGTGAAACTCTGAATCTTATCTATGACTATATTATTTATTTATAAAATAAAAAATAGAAACAGTGAATAAAGATTATGTTTTAAGGATTATTCTGAAATGCTCAGAAGAATTTCTCATGTATTAAATGAAACAAAGTTAGTCCATCCCCATTAATTTTAATCCTGCTGTTTTTTCTCAGTGAAATAGTTTTTATCGTCCATCAACATATCAGTTCCTAAAACCATATGCATTCCATTGTAACTAGCCTCACCAGAAGTTTGTTTTTATTTGTGAGAAGCACTTCTGGTGTCAGGGACGTGGTCTGAGTCTCTTTGTAGACCTGGAAGGATAGCCTTTCCAGCTGCTCACAATTTTTTGCCCTCTACAGAGGGTACTAAGACAGACTATGCATAATAATATCTATTCAAACTTATCTTCAGGCTTAATTGGCCCATTTTTTTATAGCTGAGTTATGAAGTGCCAACACACTTGGTGTTTTCCACCTGGCAAATGGTGGCATTGGGGGATGAGGGAATTATTTTAATGATAAAGGAGAACTATTTTGGTGTATCGTGTTTGACCACTTAATTCAAAAAGACTCACTGCAGATCGTCATCTGTAATAAGCCATCGTACCAACTGGATATCAAGGAAACTGTGAAAGTCTGTGCTTTGTTAGAGTGCGGAGTTTGTGTCTTTGCTCGTGCTGATCAGCTGATAGTGCACGGTGGTACACAATGCAATGTCATAGATTTTTTGAGCTATTAAGAATGGAAAAGGAATCACCTCTCTCTCTGTTCCACTATGGCATCTGCTTTTTGTATTTCTTCCTGCACCCTTCTGCTTATAGCTGCTTCTCAGTCAGAGGAATGAGTAGTCGTCATGAGTACTTCACATCTGCAAGAAGGTAAGAAAATACATCTCCAACCTGTCACATGTAACTACTCAGGCAAGTAACATTAGCCTTTTTTACAACAGTCTTTACCCTTTGTCTCAGACTTCCCAGCTGATAACTCCCACTGTAAATGCCACAGCAGACACAAAATTCTTTCTCATCCAACTTAAACCTTGCTGGTGGCTTTGTCTGCCACGAACAGCTACCTCATGAACTTTTGTGATTTCCCTACATTCATTAATGAATAGGATCAAAGAAAAGAGAATCTGTTTTAAAGGACTTCATGTTCATATTATGAAGCAAAAGAATAAAAATAAACTACAGAAAATTGCATGTATGTCATGAACAATGCAGAAAGGATATAATTTTGGTGTTACATTTTAGAGATGGGAGGACTTCAGCTTTTGTAGGGAAGCAGAGGTTAGGATAAAGCTGCAGTTTTGAATTCCTAAGTGATAATAATCTTTTTCATTCAGCTGTTGGTTGGTAGAAATGTGTAATCATATATGCTAGAACATATTTAACCAAAGTATTAAGAAAGTTTTGTGATGACAATCTGCCTTTATAACAGAGAAGGTGTTTCCCTATTGCCTTACCAATTAGGAATTAAAGTATGAATGTACTGTGAATGCATTGTGAATGCTTAATGCCTGTGATGATTGAAGGACACTTTCCTATTTTATGTATTTATCTTCCATAAGAGGCTTGGCAAACCATGAATGAACATTTATTTTATCTTATTTTATTTTTTAAATAATGGGAAGCAAGTGGTCTCCAAAATCTAAGGAATTTAATTTGTGCAGGTGCACAGATTTACTTATTAATTATTCCTACTTGGAGTCAAAATATTCATTAACTGAAAATACATGGTGCATGAGGGCAATGATTTTGGTGGGGTTGAGGAGGGAGAGGAAAGAATGCCTGTCTGAAGAAGTAGTAGCCTTACTCCTGGTCTGATGCTAAACTGATTCCTTGTAGTGGGAATTTTGTCTACTTCTCCAATAATAAAAGAGGGAAGGAAAGCAGAAAATCTGGGTCGTACTTTAATGAAGGAGGGTCCCTTGAGTCTTGAGCTGGAAATAGGAATAACTACTGACAGGAACTTAAGGAAAGGTGTTTGTGCTTCTTGGTGGTTCTCTGATGGCATATGTATTTAAAAAATGAGGTCTCCTGTGATATCTTTTCTGGTTTCTGTTTTCAAGAATAATGCCTTGCCTTCTTTTAGGAGACTGATTCATTGTATAGATTTATATGTGCCTAGTATCTGCTTGCAGGGCTTTATACGTGTAAGCTCTCTGTTTGCGGTATCCTCCTAGATACAAAACATAAATTCAGGCAGCAAGACCCAATATGATAAAAAGTTTGTTAGCAATGTGAATGTGGAAAACAGACCAGTAAGTTTCCAAGTCATTAAAATATGTCTGTGTGTAGCTAGAAGAACTGTATGTTCATTTATGTTAATCATCAGCTTTCCAAAAACAGCTGGAACAAACTGCTCCCTCTCTGTGGGCATGCAAAGCTGAAAAGGCAGTGGATGCACTATTAGCTGTGGGTGGGAGAGTGTGGTCCAGCTGACAGTCAACATCTTTTATCTGTTGTTGAATAGCAAGACTGTTTAGTGGCAGAACAGGTCAAAGATCTGGAGAAAAGTGCAATTTCTCAGGGAAGACTGAAGGATTTTAACTCATGACAATGATTTGTAGTGGTACAATTAGTACTATAGCTGTCAGGTGCCTGGTGTGATCTTCAAAAAGGCAGATCTTCAAAAGTTTGCTCTGGGTTTGAGGAAATGATGGGAACTTGAAATAGAGTTTGTAAAAGGATCATCTGTATGTTGAAATGAGTTTCAGAAAGGATAATGAGACTGGTTTTAGGTACGAAAGAATTTTCCACTATGTTACACTGCACCAAATGGTTATATTTTGACATGATGAGAAGAAACAGTAAGAGGTTTTAGTTACATTTCACAGAGACCTTAAAAAACAGTGTATAGATTTTGAAAATAAATTGATGCTTTTTTTTTTTTTTAACCTATTAGGATGAATAAAGTACATTAAAATAAAATAAAATTAAAAAAAAAAAAAAAAAAAAAAAAAAAGAGGGAGTACCTTGCTTTTA
>NW_010110555.1:22705-24662 GCF_000699245.1 Pterocles gutturalis
GCTTTGACTGATGGAGGTTGTGAGGTTGTGCAGAACACAGATCCTGTGAGGGAACTGAGCTGTAAGTAAAAAAAAAAAAAAAAGCTTTATTTTCTGTTATCTATTGTTTACTAGTCTTGATTTGGAGATTTTGGATTTGCTAGGGAAAATAGAAACAGTACAAAATGTTTTATTCTTCTATGCCGTAGGGTGCTTGGACTCTTTCTGCCTTTTGCTATTGCAGAGGCTCTCAGGCCACCAGACCTTTCCTCCTTTACTCTTACCCTGCCCCAGTCAGACATCTTGCAATGGACTGAGGAATCAGACTTCCCAGTCTGCACTTAACTGAGTGATTAGACATTTTTTACATAGATTATCTGATAAATTTTCATTGTAGTGGCACCACTGTTTCCTTTCAATAGTTGTATTACTACGTTGTCTCTTTTTGTATTTTTTTTTCCTGAATGGCGTCTCATTTGAAAGAAAATCATTAACTTTCTAACTGACATTATGTATATACGTGGTTGTCACTGAAAGTGTTTGCATATCAAGGTTGCTTACAAATACTTACACTTAATGCTTACAATAATTATAAAATGATAATTACAATTTAAAAAAATAACCATACAGTTCTTATTTGCAGACAGAGAGGATTTGAAGAAAGATAACTTTCAAATTGCCATCTGTCAGTTACTGAAATCTGAAAGAATTTGTGAACTAGCTGACTCCTAATACAAATAAAATCAGATGTCTCAAGAGGTGTTAAAATGAGACCTGACATTCTTAAATTAAAAAAACCCAAAACCCCCCCCCAAAAAAACAAAAATCAAAAATTAAAAGAGCAATGTGAATAAATAAACATATGTAAAACTAATTGAAGTCAGTTCTTCAAACTTGCTATTTAGTAAAAGCATGCTTGCTTGCGAATTTTATGTAACTTGATCAAAAACAGTTGCTAACAAGTTTTTTGACTCAAAGGGTTATATAAAATGGGTATTTTGTCGATAATGGCACCATTTCTGTCTGGGCTACCTTCCATTTTACCTCTCAGAATAACTACTTGGGAAAGTAAATGTACCCAGTAGCATCATGGATCTGGCATTCATAGTTCTTTTATGTATTACATCTTCACAAAAAATTTAATATGTAAAGTTTTTCATAAGCGGGTATAACTGAAACAAAGTTTTCCTTAAGAGTTAAACATTTTGGTATGCCTTTTAAGACAGTTTATAGGCATAATGTAAAGCAATGATATCAATATGAAACTTTCTAAACTTGTCAAACAAAAGCTTTACAGTGTTACATTTTGCTATCTATAGTGGAAAAAAACCCCACCGTCCCAAAAAACTCCACACCTTTTTCTTAAGTTAAAAAATAAAGTCTACATATATTTAATTTTTCTACAAATAATATTTTACATATTTAATGTTATTTTAATGTTTTCTTCCAACATTTAATAACAGTCTATTCATATTGGTGGCTGGCCAATCTCAGTCTTTATTGGGAAGTTCCATTTTTTGACTATCAGTCAGGGCTGTGTTGGACTGCTTAGCCCATTTAGTTGTTTATCCCTGGAAGAGCATTTCAGTTGCTGGGAGCTGTAAGTACTGGAGAGAGAAGCTGAAAGTAAAATTGACAGAAGGTAGGGCACAATATTGGTAGGCAGGTACTGGAAGTACTAGGGAGGGGTAAGCAAAAACTTAGGCAATTTTTAAGACTGGACATAAATGACTGTGGAGAAAGAAGAGGAGAAACAGGAGAAGTCTGAAGTAATTGTTTAGAAGACTGTAGATGGTAAAAGGTGAGAAAGTGAGAAAAGATAAAGGATCAATTGTACAGAATATTTAAAAAACAAAACAAAATCCCCAGCAGTTTAAATGGTTCCAAGGGCATAGGACATAAGGCAATTAATAACAATAATAAATGCTGGAAAAGTGGGGGAAGACTGAAGGGAAGTGTGGTGGGTTAGCCCTTGGCT
>NW_010110556.1:0-4879 GCF_000699245.1 Pterocles gutturalis
GCTGCACCTTCCTGCTCTTGCTGTTCTTCCAACTACACCCGTAATGCCTGGGACACCAACAAAGCTGTCCCGCCATAGTCCTTGGTGCAGAAAGTAAGTCAATTGCTTTTATCTTCAAACTCAGATTAAAAAAAAAAATAAAAAAACCACAAAACCAAAAAAATAGATACAGTGCCTTCAAACTCAGATTTTTTTTAAAAGAAAAGTGGATATAACATCCTGGAGAATTTCTCCCTTTGTGAAGCTCCTGCCCGGTGCACCAGTCACATCATGTTATATTATACTTTGAAGCTTAACGTGATGTGACTGATGCAACGGATGACGGATGGCGTATCAGCCAGGAAACGTAAAAGGACCCAATTTCCTAAAGAGCATTGTTACAGAAACAAACAAGATGCCCTTTTAACTCGTATTGATTGATTGCTAAAGAATAAGCTCTGCTCATACTTTTGCAAGGACTATCATGGGTTGGTGGAGCTACCTGGAGGGGGAAGAGCTGGACGAGCGCTGCTTCCTCCCTCCGGGAGGCAGAGGAGGAGGAGGAGGGAGGTGGGACTGTCCCCCTGTCCCCGCAGCGGGTGCCCAAGGAGGGGCTGTGCCCAGGAGCATCCCGCGCCCACGGCAGCGAAGGGGCTGCAGCCCTGCATCCCTCTGGGTGGGTCGGGGCTGCCCAGGTGTGAAGCACTGGAAAAGCAGTTTCCTGGAGGGCTGCAATTGCTGGCATCGCCGTGGTGGCTCCGACACCGTCACTGTGACACTCGCCACGCGCCGGCCCCGTGGCAGCAAAGTGCACCTCGCCCAGGGTCCCGCCGTGACCCGGGGAAGAGCCTCGTCGCGCGGGGCTCTGCAGCTCTTTACATAAGGGTTGCTCTTGCCGCCCTTTTTTTCTCTTGATTAGCAGCTAAAAATCACAGCTACGTCTGGCAGGACAATGCCTTTGACAGCAAAGGGAATATTAGGGTCAAGCTTTATTAAGAAAGGAGCTATTGAAATGACATACTCAAACATATTGCTATTAGGGACTTGAAGAGTATTTGCCTCATTAATGTAAAAGGTAGCTAGCAATCTTCTTGATCAACGGTGGCAATTTATTTTAAAGTGTCCATTTTCTGGATGTCAGAGGAAGACTTTTATTTATAATCTTATTTTCAATTTCCACAAAGAACACTTCACTCACGCTCGGCGCAGGGTTTTTTTGCAGACAATACCCGATTATAAACCGGCGCTTCCCCCCCACACACATCCCCCTTGTAGTGGTGTTGACATATGGAAATGAATCAAAATGTAATAGGCATAATTACAAGCATTGTGTGCAGGCTACAATTAGTGTCTCTTCAAAGCAGACTTGTAATCAAAAGACACCAATAGAAGAGGGAAGACGCTCACGGACGCTTCCCGGGATGAGCCCGGCCTGGGAAGAAGTTTCCTGCCCGGTGGGAGCGGAGGGGGTGCCCAGCCGGGGCGTGCGGGGCTTTGCTGGTGGGGGATGAGCTCGGCCATCGCGGGGACGGGTGACAGAGGCACCAGGAGCCACCCGCCACCCCCGCTCCACCTGTATGGCTGGGGGGACCTCAGCAAACCTCCTGCCAGAGACAAAGGTTGCAAGAGGCACACGGTGGTTTCATTTTCTCGCTGGGGAAAATGCAAAAAGAGTAAAAACATACTTCAACATCCCATTTCAAAAGCAATATTTAAATTTTTCAAATAAATGAAATTAATTGGAGTTATTTCCAAAATCATTTGACAGGTCACAACAAATCTGAAACTAGTATTCAAAGGAAAGAGCAACTTTCTGCGTAAACAGCTGCTCTGTTCACCCTGGAATTAGCTTGTTAGGACTTTCCAATTCACCAATGGTCACAAATTATTTGTATTATATTTTTTCATGTATTTTGTGAACTGGAGAATATATTATTCACAGGGCTCTGAACATACGATACAATTTGAGTGTAAGCAAAATCCCATTACTCTGTATTCCTTCAAACTCTGGTTAAGGTGGCGGATCTAAACACAGCTGGTTGACAGTTTTGCAATTCAATTTTTACCTGTCAGGAATGTATCAGACTGAAACTATTTTTGCAGGAACATTTCTATGTTAATAAGCTTTTGCTTTGAAATGCCCCCCACCATATTTTAATAAGGTTAAAGCGTTATCTGTTGGCCTTATTGGAAGGGACTGCTGGATTTTCAGCTTCAAATTCATTTTGTTCCCTAACAGTTTTTAAAAATCAAAGTCAGAATGAGGTATTTTTTGGCCATAGTCCAGCTGACTGCTTGTATTTAACCAAACCACCCTTCTTTTTTCCCAGGAAGATGTTGAGGAGGCATTGTTCAGATCAGGAGCGCAAGAAAATTTGGGAATTTCCCAGGGACCGCTGCCCGCCCAGCACCGCCCGGAGGAGGAGGTGATTCTGAGACGAACAGAGCAGAAGCTGCTGTTTCCTTTTGAATGTTATTTTCAGATTTTGTTTTGACTTGGCGGACAAATTTTGAAAATAATTCAAATTTATTTAATTTATTCAAAAAAAATTAAATATTGCTTTTGAATTGTGATGTTGAAATATTTTTTTTACTCTCTTTGGCAGATTTTCCCCGGTGAGCGATCTGGTGACATGAAATCATCGTGGGCATCCTGTCTTTGGAGGGAGGTTTCCCTGGGCCCCCCCCCAGCCACATGGGTGGAGCAGGGCTTCCAGGTGGCTCCTGGGGCCACTGTCACCCGTCCCCATGATGGCCGAGCTTGTGCCCCTGCCAGGAAAGCCCCAGGGACCCCGACCAGGCACCCCCTCCACTCCCACTGGGTGGGAAACTTCTTGCCCCTCTTGCCCCCCACCTGTGCCCTGGGCATCCCGCTGCCGGTGGGTGCAGGAGCGGGCTGAGGGATGCAGGGTGACACCAGCCCTGCCACCAGCTGTTCTTGGGGGACAGCCAGGGCAGAGCCCTTTGCCTTGGCACCGGCACCAGGCAGGTGAGGTGGTGGGCATGGGGTGATGCCTTTGCCAGTGCTGCAGCCCCTCTGGGGCTGGTCCCACGGGATGGCTGCTCGGAGCCGGAGCAGCTCCAGCACCATTGGCAGAGGGACACTGGTGTCAGCCAGGGAAGGATCAGTCCCTTTGCCAGCGGGTCTGTGTAGGAGGACTTATATTTGTGTGCAGGAGCCAGATGGCTAAAGAAGAGAGTGACATAACTGCAAGAGCAGGAGCCATGGGAGGAGAGGGGGGGAGAAACAGAGGGGGAAGAGAGACCCAAGGAGTTCGGCCCCGTCCACCCCATGGCGTCGGTTCCGCATCCTGCAGGGATTCATCCCTGGGTGCTCCAGGGCATCGCTCCTGCGTTTGGACATCCTCCCGCCCTGACCTCGGATGCACAGAGAAACTGAGCGGTGGAAGATACTAACGCTGGAAAAGTTATGAGGGCAGGAGTGGCGGGCACGACCTTGTTGTAGTCGTGAAGTTCATGATCTTGAGCAGCTCTCCATTTATTAATGGAGGAGCCATTTATTAAGCTGCTGAATTCAGTTATGCTGGCATAAATCTGAAGTAACTGCATTGAGTATGGATTTATACCGGTGCATCTGGGGGGAGAGCCCAGCCGGCGTCTTCATCCCCAGCTGCGGGAATGGCAGGAGAGGGTGTCACACCGCTGCACCGGGGGCCCAGCGTTCCCTGGGAAGGGTCAGGGGTGGGGGAAGGTGATGTGCAGGTCTGGGTGGTAAAGCAGGGAAGAAATCCATCACCAGTTAAACAAATCCATTTATTCGACCCACAGCTGAAGCCTCAGGTCTCCTTCCTCCATCGCTCTCCGTTGGTTGCATGGAAGTGTGGATTTTAAACTGGCAGAACATACCTGTGGTGTTTTATTCTCTCACTCCCCGTTTTTAATGCAGGCTACTATCCAAAGATGCTGGAGAGGAGGAGAAATTTTCCTCTGAAATATTAACAGTTCCTTTGGGTCTTTGAAGGAGCTAGAGAGGAAACCTGAATCTGAATTTGGAATTACATTTTAAGCCTTCCTGTAGCCTTTAAAAATATCAGAAGGAGGAAGGGTCTGCTATCCCCAGCATCAGAACTGGGCACAACCTCCTCTTAACCGCGTACAAAAACACCCCGCGGCTCACCGCTGCCTTCCCTTATCTCTCTGCTGTTCCGGGGCTGACTGCATCTCCAGCCGCCTGGTTCCTTTCACAGCCCCAAGAATAGGGAGGCTCTCGCTATTCCCGTCACGCGCCGTGCGGGTCGCCTGGCCCCACGCTTATCGGCAGAAGCACACGGAGTGCGGGGGGATGCCCCACTCCATCTGCGCCACCATCGGGCATGGGATGAGCCCCCGCCATGACCTTGCGGGTCTGGTTTTCTCTCTCTTTTCTGCAAAAGTAGGATCTTAGCAGACTGGAGCTGAACAGCCCTTGCAGCTCCTGGGGGAACACTTCTCTGGAGCTGTTCCATAGACACAGTAAAAGACTCCGCTGGGGTGGTGGTGCACAGGTTCCCGGGGAAGCCGAGGTGCTGGACGGAGAAGCACACTCCAGAAAATGCCAGGTTTGGTTGGGGCCCCGTCACCCACAGGGAGCCCCTCCAGGGTCCCAGCAGGGTCCTCCCGGGGTCTCCCCAGGTCCCCCCACATTGCAGGCAGCTCAGAGCATCGTGGCAGCAGTGCCAGTGCCCACTCCTCCTCCTTACGGACCCGGGATCGCTCTGGCTTTTATGATGCCGGGTGTTATTGTGCAGATATATGGTGTACGTTGGGGCGTTAATAGCGCAGTGAAATAGCCCTATAATAGTATAATTAGTGGCACCATGATTTCAGTGTCCTGCAGAAATGCATCTGAAGAGTGGAGCTGGCCTCTGGGTAGAAGCAGAGGATGAACACACTTGGCCTC
>NW_010110557.1:0-309 GCF_000699245.1 Pterocles gutturalis
CTGGCCAGCAGCTGCTTCCCACTGTAGGCAAGAGAGAGCCTGCCTCTCCAGGCGAGGAGGGATCCCTCTTCATTGTCCGAAGTGGTCCAGGCCACCGACATGCGCCGCAGGGTCTGTGCCGTCACCGACAGCGCGGTGCAGTCAGTGCAGTGCACGGCCGCATGTCTTGGAAGCCTTGTTGGGGAAAGAATTGGGGTTGTGCAGCCTGGAGAAGAGAAGGCTCCGAGGAGGCTTAATAGCAGCCTTCCAGTACCTGAAGGGGGCTACAGGAGAGATGGGGAGGGACTCTTTATCAGGGGGGGGAGTGAT
>NW_010110557.1:428-838 GCF_000699245.1 Pterocles gutturalis
CCCTGGAGGGGTTCAAGGCCAGGCTGGATGAGGCTTTGAGCAACCTGGGCTAGGGGGAGGTGTCCCTGCCCATGGCAGGGGGTAGGACTGGATGATCTTTAAGGTCCTTTCCAACCCGAACCATTCTGTGACTCTGTGACTCTCTCTGCAGCAGGTGACCCTGTTCCTCACCCAGCACTGGGGACGGCTGGAAAAATCCTTTTCTCCTCCAGAAAGCACACAGGAAAGTTCAAAGCCCCGATGAGTCAACCAGTCAAGAAAACCCACTTTATTTAACTGCTTCCACTGACATTTGAACTTTTCTTTAGATCAAAAAGATGATGATGAAAATATTCTGGCTGAAAGAGGCAATTTCAGGGCTCAAAAGATACCATCAGCAGAGCGGGAGCTGCCGGTGCCGGAGCATCATT
>NW_010110557.1:912-1205 GCF_000699245.1 Pterocles gutturalis
GGTACAGAAATGCTGTCAGTCAGGGAACGGAGCAGCTTGGCCAGGTTTTTGGGCAGAGGAAATGATTTTCTGCTGCTGGCTCTCGCCCTGGTGCTCAGGAATCATGGTACAGAACACGGAAAAGGAAAAAGGGGAGAAAACAAAGACATAAATGATTGTCAAACGAGCTGGAGCAGGAAAATCCCAAGGTGGTGGAGGGCTGTGGGGAGCGAGCCAGGAGGAGCATCCCTCCCAGAGCAGCCCGAGCCGCGGTGGGAGATGCCGTCCGGGCAGCAGGGTGTTGGGTCGAAACC
>NW_010110558.1:0-23296 GCF_000699245.1 Pterocles gutturalis
CGCAGCCTGGGCCGTGGCGGGGCGGCTTTAGGAACAGGGGTGAGCGTTCCGAATCATGGCTCAGTCCCTGTCTCACTGGCCAAAGGAGCAGTTCTAACCAGGAGCTTTTTTTCATTGTGTGTGTGTTACTTCTTGTTTTATTTTCAGTCCTACAGGGATTAGGTAGGCCTGATTATGAGTGGTTAATGTCACAGAGTAGTGCATGTTCAGGTTTCCAGGTAATATTCGTTATATTTCGTGCCTCAGTCCTATACAGTGTCCAAGCTGAGCTGACATGGGTTCTGGGCATTTTAGAGCTTCTTGGTACTTCTCTGGTTACTGTTCTTCTGGGGATTTCATTCCAGACCTATGTGATATCCCAGACAATCCATGTGACTGGAGAATCAAAAGACTTCTTCATGTTCTCTCTCCACAGTTGCTGAGACCAATGCCTGAGCAGTCAGGAAATTGGAACGAATTTCTTTTCAGTGTTGCACTCTTTTGCCAGGCTGGATGCCGGGAGGCACCACTATGACATGGAGGAATCCCAGGACAAAGGATAGCTGCACCACAGGATGAAAATATCAAGGAGTGTATGCTAGGGACTAACAGAGAACAGCAAGCGGGTGGCAATGCAGATACATGTCAGAGCGCTTGGTGCAGCTTCTGGTAACCTAAACTGAATGGTGACAAGACAGATGGCAAGAAAGTAGGGTTGCTTGAATCCCTGAAAATGGGAGTTTCAGGTTGTGAGCCAGGAGAAAAACAAAAAACAAACAAAAAAAACCAAAACAAACAAACAAACAAAAAAAAAAACACCAAAAAAACCCCACAAAAAACCAAACCACCCACTTTTTTTCTTTGGGCTTTTTCCTGCTGTGCATTTTTCCCATTCTGTACAGTACCTCTGGTGACCCAAAATCTAGTGGTTGTACCCTTCTGGCATCCCTTTGTAAGGCCTGGCATTTTAAGGCAAGGATTGTTTAGCCTATGTGGAAATTGGTCCCTGCTTGGCGCCCTGCTGAGTAGGCAGGGTTGGTCAAGGTGATGGGGGCACCAGACAGCAGACTGTTCAGCCCATTGTGTCTCCAGTGATATGTTCCATGTTTTTTTTACTTTTTCTATGGTCTTATTTCCTTTACAGCTGTTTGCTCGTTCTCTGTCCCTTGACCCCATCCTCTCCATGTAAGTAGAGAGGGCATCAAATCTCATTTTACCCTAAGCATACCTGGAAATTAATCACCGTTGTTCATGCTTCTGTACTTAGAGTAGACAGATTTAAGCAGCCTGTGTCCTGGACTGACCTTATTTATTAAACAGACGGACAGGAGCTACAAGAGTTCCTACTGCAGGAAGATTCACATCTTTTCACAATGAGATAGGGGGTCCTTTAGAACTAAATTGAAATTCAGATGAAAGAGTGCATAGGTAGTCTCGATTTTCCTGAGGCAGCTGTTGATATTTTGTTTATTACTCTTGGGGGGAGGGAATTAATTATAGCTCTAAACAAAGTTTCATAAGCTTTGTGACAAACATGTCTGTGGCTGCATAATCTGTGCAGATTTCATCAGTATTATTAGCATTCTTTCATCATGACTTGGCAATCCTTTGCGAGTCAAGATGGATATTTGATGGGCAGCATACAACAACAAAGGCTGGGAGCTCTTGGGATGCTGTAGTCAGGTGGTGTTGTGCCAGCTGGAGTGTGTCTCTGAATATCACACAATCCAGCCCAGGAGCATTTGGAATAGGAGAAAATTAAGCAAGGATACCAGGACAAAAGCATTGTAGACTGCTCTCTGCTGTACATGGACTAAATATAAATTAGAAAATGGCACATTTCACTGACAAAGCTTCCAGAGGAGAGCTAGAGGAATAAACTAATGGACACTCGGGGACACAGAGCCTTGCTCCAAATGCTCAGTACATCAGGCTTGAAGAGGAGACCCTGCACAAAGCACAGTGAAGGTTTGACTAGACCTGGCCAGCAAATTCTGCCTCCTGCCTGAGCCAGGACTTTATCTGCAGTTACAAGGATGTGCAAGCTTTTCAGTTTTCCAACTGCTAAAGAAGAATCAAGTGCAGGTGCAAATCACACCGGACTGTATGTTTAAGCTTATTTCAGGATTGCTTTTCTCAGTCCCCTACTTGCAGATTCCCTAAATAGTCTGCCATCCACATACCCCAGGCTGGAAACCATCATTCTGGTGCTTTGGCATTCTGCTTGCCAGTCACATTAGGGACTGGGGGGGAAAACCACCTGTGTTAAGAATTATCACCCTGTTCTTGGTTCAGAAGTCTCCTCTAGTTCTGTGTTACAGACAAGAAATGAAAACCAGCTATTCCTCACAGGCTAAGGCTGCAGTGTGTTTTCCTTCTTGCTAATGCCCTCTTCTACTTTCCACACTACCAACCCTTGCCCCTCAGACTCATTGGACAATTAATCCAATGAGCTGAAGTTCAAAGCAGTTTTTCACAATTAGTCTGAAGTTTTTATTTTCTTTGTGCCTGCTTTTTCCCCCAGTTACATCACTTAGTCTAATAAAAATACTGATCTTCTCTACAAATTGTTCTTACAGCCTTAACCCATGACACCTGCATCAACAGTGCTACATTGCTCCAAGACATACTCCAGTAGCCTTAAAAAGACAACATAACCCAGTCATCCCCAGAGTCTGTAAGGGAGAGGCTCTGCACAAAGTAAACAAGATTGACTTTCAGGTTTGAGGGAATTAGGCATTTTCTCTGGCTATAGTGGAACAGTTGAAAAATCTTGGATGCAAAGTGGGGTTGTCTCATGAGACGTTACCCTTAGGCATACCAGGGATTGCTGCTGCATTTAGACTTGGGGTGAAACTTGTAAAGATGTCTAGAAATGGGATACAATGTGTTAGATTGTGTTAATATGCATGCAGAAGCAAGGCTTGAGCAACATTTGTACTTGAAAGGGTAGCCATTTCAGTTGTGGAAGCAAGCCCTTCTGGTGTAGATGCCATTCATTGATTCATGGCATTGAAGGCAGGGAGGGTAATGATATCATCATGTCTAGCCTTCATACAGCCCAGGCCATTAAAATTCCTAACATCCACGTCCTGCGTTAGTCTGTCATGTCTCAGCTTCATCCTGGGAATTCATGTTGGACTCTTTGATCATCCTTTAGAGTCGATGTGTGCCTGGAGACAGACCCTCTTCTGTACGTGCCCCCTGCAGCTCTCAATCCAAGTTTTCTCACCATGTAACTTGGCTATATGTGTATGTATTTTCATGTGACCAGAATTTGAAATTGCTCTGCACACCCACCTGAACCCCATTGTTGTTTTCCATTCCTACAGCCTTTTTCACAAAACATTTTATCTGTGTTCACTTTGTACTTATTTCCAGATTGCTTAGACAGTTCAACACATCTGAGCCTGATATTGATCATGCAGAACCTTGCTATAAACACCTGTTTCGGGGAGGATGTTGGCCGTTCTTAATCTGTGTAGTGCATGCTCTGCTAATGGTGAGTGCTGAGTTTGTTCTGTCATACTCCCCAGTTTAATTCTGTGATGTGCCCACTGTTACTTTTATCAGCAAAACAATCTCTAAGAATTAAATAGGCTTTTGTTAAACAGCCTTATTTTCCACACAACCCTGTTGCCCGGCATTGGCTGTATATATAGCCTTGAATTCACTATTATTTATTCTCAAGTCTGTTATCAGTTCTCAATTGGTTTGCCTGTGACATGAAGGAAAGTAGTCCACACGTATCTGGTCACCCCTCTGTACCCTGCTCTACCAGTGGCATGCTTCCAGCCTCTTAGAATTTCCAAAGATTAAAATTATCTATGTGAAGCCAGAAGTTTCCCTGGCCAGCTCTTAAACTTGTGGGGGAGTGTGTTGGACTAGGTGATTGTTAAAGGTCCCTTCCAACCCACAGGCCCCTTCTGACCCAAACCATTCTATGCTTCTATGGACTCTTGGGTGTAGACGCCTCAGGGCTGGTGATAGAAAGCCATTTCTGACTGTAAATTACTTCGCACTAGCCAGTCCATAAGCTAATAACCAGTTATTTCTTCTGTCCCACTGTGACACTACTAGAGCATCCTGCTTCTTGGTGGAACAAGAAGCAGGTATTTTTGGAAAACTTACACTTTTTTAATCATCTGTTAGTGGTTTTAAAATGCTCTATAACTGGGCCAATATGATTGCTAGGAATTATTCTCTTTATAGGTTGAAAGTTCTTGGAAGCAAAAAAAATCCTTTTGCTGGATAGCTTATACCAAAATAAATGTAATTTGTTTTTTCTGTTCCTTTTCTAATTTAAGTTACAGACAACTTGAAGTTTATCAGCCAGAGACACCAGTTGTTTACATGCAGAACTAGTTCATTCTGGGATGGCTGATTAGCTCAGCTGCAGTGTCCCATAAATGCAAAGCTAATTCAGTTAGTGGGTCACATCAACATCCTCATGCCCTGCTAGAGACTTTTAAACATCCCTGCACCATGTTGCACAGTGCCTCTTGCAGTGCCTACAGAGCATCTGTCCTTATAAGCTGGATTCTAACGGGCCTAGGGGAATCTCAGCCCTCCCTTACTGCAGATAATGTAAATGTTCCTGTAATTGATTGGTATTAAACTAATAGTGTTGTAAAGTGGAAGCTGGATGTTGCACCATTTGCTGTTTTCTGCCAAACTTAGTCTTAGGATAAATTACAATCATTTTTATCCTGTGATGTATTGTAGGAGAATGATTTGAATAGCATGTCCAAGGATACTTGCCAGCTCTGATTGAAGGTCAGTCATCTGCTTTAAATTAACGAAGGGCCATTTGTAGATGCAGCTACTGGCAATGACAGGAACAAATCAGTGAGTCTGAGAGACCTTGGGGAACTACAGGCTGGTCAGCCTCCCCTCATGCCCTGCAAAGGTGATAGAGTAAATAGTAGTGAAAGCCATTTCCAAACATATTGAGGACAAGAAGGTGATTGGGAGTAGTCAGTGTGCATTTACACTGGGGAAATGCCTGACCAACATAATCACCTTCTACAGTGAAATGACTGCCTTGGTAGATGGGGGAGAGGAGGGGATGTTGCTCAGTTTGACTTTAGCAAAGGTTTCAACACTATTCATAGAATCACAGAATCATTAAGGTTGGAAGAGACCTCAAGGATCATCAAGTCCAACCGTCAACCCACACCACCTAACCCACTAAACCATGTCCCTAAGCACCACATCTACACGTTTCTTGAACACCTCTAGGGACGGTGACTCCACCACTTCCCTGGGCAGCTCACTCTTTCAGTCAAGAATTTTTTCCTAATATCTAGCCTAAACCTCCCCTGGCGCAACTTGAGGCCGTTTCCTCTTGTCCTGTCACTTGTTACTTTAGAGAAGAGGCCAGCACCCACCTCACTACAACCTCCTTTAAGGTACTTGTAGAGAGTGATAAGGTCTATTTCCTATAAAAGCCTCAGGCAAATTGGTAAAGTACAGACTAGGTATATAGACAATGAGGCAGACTGAGGCTGAACTGCTGGGTTCGACCGGTTGTGATCACTGGCACAAAGTCCAGCTGGAGGCCAGTCAGTGGTGGTGTACCCTGGGGCTAATACTGTTGAATATCTTCATTAATAACTTGAACAGTAGGACAGAGTGCAGCTTCAGCAAGTTCACAGATGGCACAAAACTGTGAGGAGTGGCTGATGCACCAGACAGCTGTGGTACCATTCTGAGGGACCTCAACAGGCTGGAGAGATGGGCCAACAGGAATCTTATGAAGTTCAGCAAAAGGAAATGCAAAGTTATGCACCTGGGAAGGAATAATCCCATATGCCAGTATGGGCTGGGGCCAACCATCTGGAAAGCATCTTGGCAGAGAAGGACCTGGCAGTGCTGGTGGACAAGTGGAACACAAGCCCCCTAATGGGCCCTTGCATCAAAGACCAACAACATCCTGGGCCATCTTAGGAAGAGCGCTGCCTTCAGATCGCATGAGGTGATCTTTCCCCACAGCACTGGTGAAACACACCTGGAGTGGAGTACTGTGTCCACTTCTGGGCTCCACAATACAAGAAAGATATGGGCATACTGAAGGGAGTCCGGTGAAGGGTCACAGAGACGATTAAGGGACTGAATTACCTGACATACAGCTACAGGGTGAGAGAGCTGGGATTTTTTAGCCGGGAGAAGAGGAGGCTTAGGGGGATCTTATCAATCCCTCACTCATGACAGTGGCTAAAGAAGATGAAGCCAGACTTCTCAGTGACAATGCGCAAATTGAAAAACAGAAAATTCAGTTTAAACATAAACCCCTTTTTTACTGTGAGGGTGGCCAAACACTGGCACTTGTTGCCCAGAGAGGTTGTGGAGTCTCTGTCCTTGGAGTTACTCAAAACCTGACTGGACATAGTCCTGTGCAGCTTGCAGTAGTTGACCCTGCTTTGATCTCAAAAGGTCCTTTTCAATCTCAACTATTCTGTCATTCAGAAAGTACAGGAACCCAGCATTTAGGGATATGGTTTGACCTCTGACCACTTCTTATTCCAAGAGTGTGTTAGTAAGTTGAGAAAGAAAAGTGACAGGGAAACCCACATCATATGAGCCAGACTTTTCCCTGTGGTCACTTTCTATTGCTCAGTGCTGAACAGTCAAGTGCTGGATGTTTGCTTTCCCCTAAGCAGAGTTGAGCAGCCCAGAGCACAGGATTAAAAGCTTTCCCCAAAACCAAATGTACTGAAATACAACAGCAGCAGCCTACTGTATATGGACCAAGATAACAGGGTATTTTTTTTATTTTTTTGAGTCAAAGTCTGTTTATACAGGTAAAAAACTAAAGTTGGCTTCTTGCGATTAATAGGAAAGAGATGCTCCTATAAATGCACATGACAAGTCATCATTACTCTTAGAATTTTGTTCCTGGAAGGCAAAAAAGTCTCTATGAAGTGGTTTTATCAGAGAGCAAGATCAGAATTCATTATAGCTTAATAGCTCTCTGCTGGCATCCTAACTGTCCCATCTGCTGTGTGGTGTCCAGCAAGCCGCAGCAGCAGGAAGCAGGCTGCCACCACAGCAATGGAGGAAATGGATCATGCTTTCCAGGTGTTTTCTTAGTGCTGACCAATCATTCCTCACCCTCTTGGCTCCAAGACCTCTTTTAGGGATCATATACATGGAGAAATTAGCCAGCATTTCTCCCTAGGTGAATACTTATGTAGAATACAGCAGCTGTATGGGGAGGAATTTTACAGCAACAGCACCAGTCTGTGTCTCCTCAAAGGCAACCTTAAATCTAGTCACATCCTTTCCAGTTGTCTAGAATCTCTGACATTTCTGTTGCAGATGAGTCCATGTGCCTAACATTCAGCATGCACCAGACACTGCAGTGAGTCTCTGAAGAGAGGAAATCCCTGGAACAGTGAAACATTTAACAACACTGGAAAAAAGCCACAGGCATCAATTACAGGGGCTACAAATCTTTCTGCTGAGACTTCACCATCCCTGGAAAATGATCCTTGCACTGTGTTATGTCTTTGGCACAAACTGTACAAGCAACTGTCCAGCTGACCTCTTGACTGCAGCTCTGCACTTAAGGCCTGTGGCTTCTCTCTTACCTCTCCCAGCTCATGGTACACCTTAATGAGGAAGGAAAACTAAGACCCTCCATGCAGGGTGGTACTTTGGAGCAGCTGATCAATAGCTCCCAAATGCCACGTTCGCTACGCAGTCCCTTGAGCCTTGCAGGGGGCTGAAGCCGTCCAGACAGTTTTTCTTCCAGGGGAGGAGGCTTGGTGGGGACTGAGGATGCTGGGAGACAAAGCACAGATGTTGTTGTTTTCTAATACACTGTGAACTTTCTAATTTTCAATCTCTGACAAAATGGGCTGCCCTTGCCCAAAGAATAGTTCAAGCAGTACGCTCATGGCATCTCTTAATTTATTAATCCATTTACTGGACCTTGAAAGCACCTTGCACTAGAAAGGACTATCCTGATCCTCCATTCAAAAGCAGACAGGATGAGTACAGCCATGGCTAGGAAGAACTAACAGAACCAGTATGAAATTTCCCACAGTGCTGTCTTGGTTTGGCTTCCTTGTTCTGCAACAGTGGTGCCGCCAGCTGGCAAGAGCTGAGATCCCAAATCACAAAGATCAGAAACAAAATACACTTAAGAAGGGAAGTGATGACAGCCACGCAAACCTGCAACAGCTGGGTTGGGAGATGGAGGGAGGCAGCAGATTGGGTGTTGAAAGGGATAATGTGCACTGCCACCGTGTTTGTAGTGTATGGTAAAAGCAGAGTTGATAGCAGCGTATACCTGCTGCAGGCTCCAGGCCAAGGAGTGCAATGGATCTTGTCTTGGTTCCACAACCAGAAATTACAATAGCCACGCATGCACATGCCAAGCACAGCCAGTGAGAAAGCACTGAGGGAACCTGGACTGTTCAGCATAAGGAGTGAAGACTATGGCCATGAAAGAGTTAAAAAAATCCTTTCCAACAAAAAGAGATTAGCTGCCCCACAGAAGAGAACAAACTGCTTCATCCACACAGTGAATGGGAAAGCAACAGGACCTGCAAGACAGACAATGGGACAAAATAGGTGAATGCTAGAATCAGTTGCTGGTGGAAGATTTGGGCTCTTTATTGCTGAGATTTAAGCTGGACACACATCTAGGAAGAGCTCGAGGAGTACTGACTGTCTTGACACTTCCTGAGGTCCTCAGCCATCCCCAATCCTTTTCTGTCCTGCACGTCAGCTGACAGGTCGCACACCATCTGGATGCTGTGCTCAGTGGAGCATCCCATGCAGCTGGGGAGTTAGTAGCCCTCATTGCCAGAGCCCCTTTCTATAGCTTGAAGTAACTGTTGCTTCACCCTCCTCTCACTTTCTTATGAGGCTTAGGGGTAGTAACAAAAGCATTAGCCTGGCAGGGGACCCTGTGTTAAGGAGAAGTAGCGGCAAGCATGACCATCTGGGAACAGAACAAAGCTCGTGAGCAGTTCAGCTCCAGCTTCCACACTGAGGGGTTGGCACAACCTCATCCAAATCCATGGCTGTGACAAGAGGCAAGCCAGGAACCACAGGCTGTACTGCTACCAATGCCTTCTAGCTTCATCCCACCACACATCTAACCCATCATCTGTTGAATGTCTCCAGGGCCAGGAATATACTTCTTTTTTCATCTCTCAGCTCTCAAACAGTTAGGATGACAGTAATAGTATTCACACGCCTTTTAGATTCAATCCTCTTCCTCTTGTGGCATCCACAATCATCAGTAATGCCTACTGCAGTACTACAGGGAGCAGAGATGGTGCAGCCAGAGACATGGTCTCCTATAGCTTGCATACGAAGCTGCAGTTTGTCCATAACCATGGAAACTAGCACCTCAGGGTAAGACCAAGTGTGAAGATGATGGGGATGCAGGAGCTGCATTTAGGCACATGATTTTAACCTCCAACATAGAGCTTAGATCTCTTAAGGACATTCCTCCTCTCCAAAAAATAACCTTCTCAATTCTAGAAGAAGAGGCAGGGAAATAGGACAGCTGGACAGAGGTCTTGTCCTCCTGTGCAATGAAAATATGGTGGAAGATCTAGCGCTACAGATGCAGTTTTGGCACATAAGGTCTTCCTGAAATGATTAGTCCTATCTATACCTGTCTACCTATAGGTATCTATACTGTCCGACTGTTCTAAGAGTTATTTCCTTCTTTTTAAAATAAGGTGTTTGAAAGGAAACTCTTGCCTCAAAACAAATGAGGGACCAGAAGAGAACAGGAAGGAGATGCTTTGAAGAGCCTAACAGTCCCAAGTCTGGCATTAGGTACATTTCCTATGGAAGCAAGGTGTGTTACTGCAACTGTACAGAGAACAAGATTGATGTTTAAGCTGTGAAAAAACAGGAACAAGCTGAGGACCTGCCCTTGGGATACCAATCCACTCACTGATGATGGAAAAACAACAGTTCACTTTATTTCCTTTGAATCAGAGGCTGGACTGTTACAGGGAGAAACCCAAGCCTAGATGCTCTCAAACTGCCCTGGATTTACACCCAGTGGGATGACTAGCAAATAAAGGAAACCATCGGCCAAGCCAACACACTATACAAATACATTTTATTTAGAGATACCCATAGTAAGTTGCACAAATACTTTTTGTTCACCAGTTTTCAGATCACACAACTTCAAGTGGTGGAAAAAACAAACTGCAGTTAATTACAAGTATCTATATAAGAGGGCAGTAGTAAAAGATCCATTTGTCAGACTACAGCATGGTTAACAATATTCAGGTTAGAATGTACAGATCTAGGTATTTAAAAAGTGCATGGGTCATTACCACATACACTAACATGCTTTTTCAAAGAGCAACATCTTTCTGGCATGTGAACACAGTAACCCAGTTAATGCAAGATGGAAAATTAGGCTCTTAATTTGATCTGGAAATTTATCTATTAAAAGTTTTCCTCCAAATGGCAAATTATTTGTGACTGATACATGGAAAGCAATCTGTAAAAATCACTGTTACATTGTCCATGTAGTCAAGCAACACACAGATGACCTACAAGGATCAGTTCCAGCCTACAGCTTCATAGCTCTTCCACAACAGTCTTCTTCAGAAGAGTCCAGAGTATTTGATTGCATTTAGCAAGCTGGTAGAAGAGCTGTAATCTGAGATCCAAGCTCTTGCATCCACACTGAGTTCTTCCACATGAGAAATCTCAATCTTCAAATTTCAAAAACCCCATGTTCCACTGCAAGCATGTCAACTGGATCACATTTTGCTGGGTTTACTTTTAAATTCACATCTAAATGGAGGGAAAGGTAGGAAGTGGTGCTGATCTGGGAGAGTAGCTGCATTGGTTTAAAGTTGTATTTATGGAACCTGGACTCTCCTCTCCAGTGTGTCTCTCAAACTAAGGAAGTTCACCAGGTTCCACTGCTCAATGCCATCCCGTTTTTCTTTTGAAACAGGGATAGTGTTGTACAGTGCTTGGGAAAGACCAGCAAGGACTGTTGTGTGGATGATTACACATAAGGGCAAGAAACACATTAAATCAGTCTTCAGTTAAACTTCTTCCGTTGCAAACAGAGAGAGACAGAGACTGACTTTTGCATTATAGTTGAGAGGCACATTTTGCATTGATGAACAGAAAACCCCAGTTTACATTACAACTTTCTGTTGAATAGAACACAGACAAACCTCCCGTTACAGCAATTTTTAAGAACAAAAAAAACCTCAGTTACTGTTATTCTATTTAAAATTCTTAAACTGTTCCCTCACCTATTCTACCCAGAGATACCTTTCCACTTGTGGTGTATACAGCTGCTTTTCCTCCCTAAAACTTGTTAATATAAGAGATCCTTGGTTTTGTGCACCTTGGAAGTAGACAAACAATTCTGATGCTTCACAGGGTGGGCCCCTTCACCACAATCAGGAGAGTTGAGAAAGTCAGTAGGATTTCATATACATGCAGTGAACCCCAGGATAAACAACAAGAAAAATCATAAAAGCCACTGAGTTGTAATAGGTAGCACTACAGGAATCAACTCCTTCATGGATTTGGAGCAAAGCCTGTGAGACTGAAAGGGGGTACCAGTCCAGGGTGCTATCTAGGTCCGAGTGTAATGAATAGGGAGACTGTAAGCAAGCCCCAATTCAACAAGCTACTGCACTGCCTAAGCCAGTAAACTGCAGTACGGCTTAAACAGGTTCCCCCAGGCTTTGCAGAACTGGTACATGAACTAGTAAGCTGAGAGAGGACAACGAACTTGCTCAAGTCGCGAGAGGTAGAGAGTGGCAAGATGGGAGCAAGGCCAGGATGACAGGCTGAGAATAGAGACACAGCATTTTGAACAGAGCCTGTTAGAAGTTACTTATCCTGACCTTTTTGTAATGGTTCCACAATCACACCTGCACTGTCAGAGCAGCCCAGAGCAGCCAACTGAAGCTGTAAATCCCAGCTGGCCTCTTACACCCCTGCACTATCAACAACCAACCAGGGAGAGGGAGCTGCATTCAAGGCCCTTTCTCTTCGTCATCCCAGTGGGAAGCACGTGGAGATGGCTGGTGGCAGCTGGAAAGCACACTAGTCATAGTCATGAAAATTGAGACACGTGTATTGGTAACCCTGAGTGATGAGGGGGAAGAGTGAGTGACCACTGAGGAAACTGGTTCTTCGCCATGCCACCTCCACATCTCACAGTATTACTGTTGGCTCATTATAACTTTTGCCTTTGGAGCACAGGGTTAGAGTGTAGCTCAGAGCACTATTATATCACAGTTTTTTCATAATCCACCAAATATGCAAAAGACAAAAAAATTCTGTAGAGAAAGCCTTTAAATGGGATTCAGTTAGCAGAAAGTTGGTGATACACCCTCCTGGCTTTGCCCTCAATGAAATCTTTAGTTATGACATTGAGTAGCAGTGAAAGATGCCAGTTCTCTGGTTGACTAAATCACCACTGATCAGTTTAACAAACACACTCGGTGCAGATGCAGGGCACCTCTACTTCTTGATCTGCTGACAGCCACTGTGCAATACAGATGCAAGAGAATTTCAGCATCTGTAGACTGTACAGGAGTGGAGTCTCCAATTCTGACACAGCCAGCCACTGAAGTTTATGGTAAAAGCAGAGTGATCTTTCTACAGTGGCCTACAGGTTTTTATTATCACAATATTTTTCAGACTAGGTGAGCAGCTTTGAACTGATTCAAAGGTGAACTAGGAAGCAATGCAAGAAGAGGAAGGTGCTAAAGATTACAAAACAAAGTTAAACCAATCTGTTCTGCTCTGAAAAGTGTGTGCGATAAAAACAGGACCTCACTGAATTTGAAGAAACTCAGATGTTAGGAAGAACTAAAAAGAGAACTCCAGATTAAGTTCGCACTAAGGTACAGAGAGAACAGATACAGTTAGCACAGGAAATACATATACGTTAGAGCTCCTGATTCTAAAAACTAAAGGTAGCTTTATGGATCAACAGAATGCAGTACTGTTCTTCAGTTAATTATGGATATGCATGCCCACTGAGGGCCACAGCAAGTTAAGAAGTGTTCCTGTTTCCATGCTCTCATGATTAAATGTACCTTACAGCTGGGAAGGGACATCTTGTATCAATCTGCTATTTACATAAGAGATGGAAACTCAGCCCAAATTCCAGATGTCAGTTTGAGTGTAAGAACAAAGATAACCTTTGCCAATTCAGAAAACAAAGCCAAATGTGTAATGCCTTTGTGTTAAAAAAACCAACCAAACCCCACCACTTTTCAGAGAGGAGAAACACGAGCTCCATGTGCAGACAGGCTGGCTTCACATACTATCTGCAGTTTCCCACTGTTCAGTCTGCAAGCTGCATCAATAATTTTGAACAGTTTTACCTTACAGTTAAAAATGGGCACTGTGACGTTTGAAGAGAGCTGTTAACTATTTCGCTTGAAAGCTTCTGTGATAGTTCAGGATCCAGTGCTGTTTCTGACACAGCTCACCCTCAAAGGGTGGAATCGCAAGAGTTGTTAACAAACATCAGACCCGAGATTCAGAACAAAAGCCAGGAAGTATCAGCAAGTCCTGATTCCCCCCCCCAGGGCTTTGGATCTTAAATATATTTTGAAAAAAAAATTAAAAACAGTTCACTGTAGGATGTTCTACCCTTAGTTAACAAGTTGTGAACACCGCACATTTTAAAACATCTTGTGTAGTTTGTGCATCATATACAAGTACATCATAGGCAATGGGGAAGATCCAGCATTTGTGTACACATTAACATACAAGCAAGCACTGATAGATGTCACAGGTAAGACTGATCCCAAGACAAACCAGTGCATTGATCTGTTTCTACACCACATCCAAAAATAAACGGAACAAGTGACAAGTAACAGTACAAACCTGTTGCAACTTCAACACATACAACTTAGAAAAAGTCAACGTACATAACTGAGCCCTAAGACAGTGACGAGTTTGTGAGATTACAAAGATCAAGGTAGCAGAAGAGGAAGGCACATGAACCTCTGGTTGGTCCGTTTCAGTATTATTTTTATGAGTCATAGTGTTTTATATACCCTGAGACTGTGGGAGGGCTTGAAAAGAAAAGGAGACTAGCTGAACGGGCAAATAAAAAGCACAAGTTTAATGAGATTTTAAGATTCAGCACCTGAATTTTCCCTTTTAATATGGGAATCTAGAAAAGCAGTTCCTAAGAAAACAATGTATTGACTCCTAGATTTTTGTTCTGAGGTCAAAGAATCAAAATCTAGGACTACAGGAACATCGCACTGTGTTGCAAGGATTTTTGCACACCCTCTCAGTTTCAGTCTAGTGACCTGAATTTGTATACAATCATTTTACATGCTGTTTTTTTGGGTACAGAAATGGCCAGGCAGCCCACATTTCCTGAATTCTGTCAAACCTGGCATCCTCTTTTAGATCTGTGAGCACTTCTTAGACCATACTGCTACCAGCAGGATACTAGAAAACAGCACTCAATTTTTAATTGGGAAGATTGCTTTCTGTCAAGGGCATTCTTTTAATTAGCCAAGTACAACATGGTTTTGATAAAGAAACCCAGCATCACAAGCTAAAAGATACTTCCTAGTTTAAATCCTTGAAAATTAACATGGAGAAACAAGAATGACAGGGGTATCTACTAGCTCTGAAAATGTTTCTGGTTAAGCCCTTTCACAAGTACCTCCTGAGCAATGAACAAGTATCCCCTCTATATTTTTAAATTCCTCAGGAGTCCTGAAAGCAATACCAAACACTATTGGGTTTTCACCTTTTCTCTTGTGCCCCCATGCTCATCCTCACCACACACCAAAGTGCCCTCTTGCAGAGGCAAGGGAGAACATATGCAGGAGATCACTTCAGACGAGATGTGGCTGTATTCTCCTTTCTCTCTCCCTTGTCTGCAACGGGGACAAATTCCTGATGTCTGTGCTTCAGAGCCTTAAAATAAGTTACTGAAAGCACTGCAACACTCAGAAATGCATTTCAAGTTGAGGTTACACCATGGACTCTGGCTGTGGAGTGGCCACCAGTGCACATGGGGATTTTCACTTGCCTTTAAACTAGAAGGCGTGTGCCTGACTAGCATAGCAGCCCAGAGCTCAGCGTGGGCTGGCCACAGGATCAGCTCCACCTGCAACACACACAGCTCTGCAAGTGTTCCTAGGATTAAGCTGTATTCCAGTTCAGTAATTTCGTCATAGTAGCAACTATAACAGAAGCTAATTAAGAACCTCTCACACAACTCAAAAAAGTGGGTTTATGGAAAATAAGGGTTATCAGGCCAAGACAAACATCTCAGAGTTCCCACCTGGCTGCTGAAAGATGATGCTGCTTTGCTGAGATGCGGCAGCATCTGACAGCCCATCTGTTTCTTGGTTTCTTGGAAACAAACAGAACAGGTGACCTCCATGAAGGGTCTAAGCAAGCCTGCTTTATTTCACATGTGCACCAGATGAGGGACACTAGTTCACAAGGTCAGTAAAGGCCTCTCAGCTGAGGGGCAGAAATTAAGACACCAAACCACCACTCAGTATAGCTGGATCATAACTTTAATCTGTTAACTCTGCAGCTGCAACTATATACAAAGCAAATGCTCAGGTAAAGGAAGAGAATAAAATTCTGGAGAAGAATAACTGATACAGCAGTATCTTAATCCCCAAGATACAAAACACTGCCAAAGACTTGAAATAGAGGCAGCAAATATATCCCCATTATGAAATTCAGGAGACACCCCCATTAAGGGAGTCACAAGAGTCACCTACAATATGAATGTAACCTTTGTGGACAAAGTCCAGTAAGATCACGGGACACTCTTGCAATGAATCCATCTTAAAAATGGATCTATGTGGAAAATGAACAACTGAGACTAGGAACAAACACCTACTAACTCTTCTTTGGTAATTTACTCACCTTGGACTAACACCAGCAGCACTCATGAGCAAACCAAACAAACGGATTCACTTCTTTATCACAACTCCAAAAAGTACCTGAAGAGAGCACTGGCAATTCTCCCTGGCTGACTTGACTGAACAAGGGAGAAAGCTGGAAGGATTACCAGGAATAAGGTGTTTAGTGAAGAGAGTGAGCACCACCCTCAAAGTTATGCTTGAGCCAACACTGCAAAGTAGCTTCTGCATCCTTAGGAATGTCCATCACATAACACCCAATTGTTACTGACGGGTTGCTACCCAGTACTTACAAGCTGGATATTCCTGAACCCATAATTAAGTAACTAGTTTGATTACCCGTGATTATGAATACTGAGAATGTAATACCCAAAGATACCCAAATTAACATGGCAGTCTACTGAAAAGAGCTGAACGGTAAAATTAACTGCTTCTTACACTCACCATCAGCAGAGAAGATCCCACATGACTACACAGTCAACATCAGGAACAAAAGTCTGAATGAAGGTCTATTATGATTAAAGTTCTTTTCTCTCCTTCAGCTGCCTAATGCGAGATGAACCAGAGACTGTTCCCATCTCCCCCAAGAATAGACTGTTACCATGTAATCCTATCAGTGAAACATGTACAAGGGCAACTGCCCAGTTCTAAAACCTGAGCCAGCCTTAAAGGTCTACCCAGTTTAAAATAAAGCAAATTGAAGATCTTAAGCATGGCTTGACAAAATGCCAACAAGCCCATTTCTGTTCAACAGAGGTCACCTCTGCAAGTACTGTATTGCTACAGCAAAGACTGGGATGATTTTGCGTGGAGGAGGCAACCCCAAACAGACCACTGAGGAGGGCAGAAAAGAGCAAGGGAAGGAAATTATTAAGAAACACCAGAAAATATAAGACAGTCTGAGAATGTGCATGCCACTGGGTCTCAGCAGAGCATACTGAAGTGCAGTCAGACTGACCTCCATCCATTGCAGTGGTGGATCTGCCAGTTGAACAACAGCGCGCACCCAACTGACCTCCATGAGACTGGAAGTGCCCAAAGATTCCCTCCTGTACTTTCCATTCTTGCACTTAAATGGGAAACCCCTGCGTTTCTCACCGTGATCTTGGATTTAAGTTCTGACAGCTAACACAATAGGGCAAAAAAGTCAATTGAAGTAATAAAACCTGGCTTTTTCTCCTAGCACTTATCTTTGGACAGTTGGCATATCATCACCTTTCTCTGCTTCAACTTCTAACACTGACTGGACCAAAAGTGACATATGACCAACCACAAAATATTCTGAAACTTAACATCTGTATCACTACAAGGATTTAAAACCACTGAATCAGCCTAGAAATGAAGTTTCTTCTGGCTCAATTCGTTCGCATGCTTGCAGCACTATCTAGTTTGTTTCCATTGGGGGGGGAAGGGGGACTTCTCATAGAGGAAAAAGTATAGCTGCCTTCCCATGAGAAGTCACCTTCGCAAGAAAGCACCCTGAAGGCAGAAGCTCATCAGACTCAAAAAATTTTATATCACTGGCCAGATTCTTCTGAGAATTGTCCAAAACTTCCTATGCAAAAAAAAAAAAAAAAAAAAAGTAAAACGGCACTCATGCTACCAGGCTTTAGGACCACACATTGAGGTACTCCAGGAGATCAGAATCACTAGAGAGGGAACACTTTCCAGGGGTGCCTCTTCAGTAACCTAGAGACTCTTCTGACTCTGCAGAAAGATGAGCCTCTGTGTTTAGACGCTGAAGCTCAGTCCATACCCTTTTTGCCCCCTCACCCAGACCTGGAATATGCTTCAATTAACAGAACAACATCAGGGCTAGGATTTCCAAACCAGGAGTTTTCCTTTGGCACTGGTGACGCTAAGTGCCTAACTAGTAACTGTTGTTTCAGCAGAATTAGAGGACATTCAAATAGATGCAAGTATCTAGTTTCTTTAAAAAAAAAAAAAAAAAAAAGTGGCACCTCAAACCAAGCCCAAATAAAAAAATTAAGCAGAACATGTCCCTGTGATAGAGTGATACTGCACAGCAGCTGGAGGAGTAATCCTAGAAATACACATCCTGCCATACTTCACCAAGACTTGTTTTTCTCTGTATACTTCCACTTTTCAAAACCCCTAAATTAACCAAAGCAGTATGTTGCCATCACAGAACAACACAGGCACCATTACATCTTTCAAAAACAATGAACAACTCCAAATAAAATTTGAGAGTTCCTTCACTACCACATGGTATATAATTTGCCCCTTTCCAGAGAAAAGCCTGAATAGCCACACATACAGCACCATGAACTGATTCAGTTTAAGCAACCCAACTCAAACCATTCTATGATTCTATGAACCAACCCACAAGGGATGTAGAATTATAAAACACTGCAAGAAGATCTGTTTGTGAAGCACCCATGTCAGTGCTCAGTGTGAGTAAACTATATTCCTAGGCAGGTGCACATCTGGGAGAGATCTTATTTCACCAGGATTTCCACCCAGATGGGAGGGAACTGCATTCCCCACAGGATTTCTACCCAAGTCTCCACTGCCAACTGGGAATTAAGCCTGAGGCTCACTGCTTGGCATTACTGATGAAGATACTGAGTGGAAAGACAAGAGGGATCACACCACCACATGCAGACTAGCTTTAGGCTGTCTGGGAGAAACTGCATAAGGACTCTGCAGTTACTCTGCAGTAGCGGCTGTGATCTCCAGCAGAGACAGGAGAATAGAGCATGTCCCGGCCTTGTCTTTCTTCTCAGCTTTAACCAACTGCCCATTTGGCACCAGAGCAGTGAGGTAAAGGCACACTCTTCTCTGCCGGTGACGGGGCAGAGGAAAAGCATTCATCCCAACAGAGAACAGAGGCATCACTAACAAGCTGAGTGTTTGGTGTCTGCCGAAAGGCTAGGTCAAGCACCCTGCAGTACTGCATGTTAGCTGAGTATTAGGTAAGACCATCACCATGGAATGTACATGGTTCACAGCTGGACCTGAAGGGCATCGGACTTAACTCTCCCCACCTAGTCCTATATGAAGTTCGAGGGACTCTGAATGCAGAAGGCAGCAGGGGATCTGGAGAAAGGCTGAGCCTCTCCTATATCAAGCAGGATGACAGCAGGCATGAGCACAACATGAGCTAACAGCAAGTTATCTTGCTATATGGAAAGCTTCTAGCATGTGTGAATTAAGTCCAAGATGCACTCACTAACCTTGAAGAAAAAACAGTTTATTCATTCCACTGGCTTATTAGAAGTGGAGGACCAGAACTGCTAAAATGGGAGAAGTTTTCACAACCTGGGACAAAAAAGGTCCCAGGTTTTAGGCAGTTTACGAAGAACCCATGAGCTACCGCAGCAGCATACTTCAGAACCTTGGCTCATCTGGAAAACTGATAGATTTAGCTCATTTTGAATGCCAAAAACACTCATGTCCCTAACCCCCACTTCCTCTCATCACCTCTTCAGACCCTCGAGGTAATGTCACCCTGCAACAGCCAAGGTGCAGAACAGCCTACGCAAACTCTAGTCGTGCAAGCTAATACCTGGGACAGGCAGAGAAGGAGCAGCAGAAGATCAATTATTGCTCCTGGCACTGCTGAAAACTAGAATTCAAACACAAATGCACTTTTGAGAACCCCTGGACTTGTGCAGTTTGGGCTTGATGGGCAATATCCCTGGGGATTCCGTCCCTGGGCTCCAATGTATTCGGCTTAAAATTACCATATTCCTCTACATATAAACAATGTAATTAGACTTGTACTTCTAAAAAATAAGATCAACCCAGGCCAGGACCAGGCTCTGCAGATAAAGTAGTAGCTTATCTCTTATAAATATTTTTAACATTTTTTAATTACAAGTAGTCCTCTCTCCAGGTAATGTAACTGACACAAAGTACCTGCACATACGCAGCCCCTAGACTTTCACAGAAAGCCCAGGAGCAACCCCTCTATAAGAAAGGAATTCTACCTCACAGCAAAGTAGGGGAGGGGGCACATGGCCAAGACAGCCTAAATATTGGGGAAGAGTCATTTGAAGTAAATACAATAAAAAGGGATTTCAAAAACCCTTCATATAAAGGATCAAGGAGGTTAAAGCAAAAAACTGGTTCAAAAAGATGTACAAAACTGTTGGAGACCAACAGAACACTCTGCCAAAAAATAATTTGCATCTAAATCAGAAATCAATAGCATCACACAATTCTGTTGTTAAAAAAAGGAAAAGAAAAGTGGAAATCTGTGTGAAGATCAGCAATTATAAAGAGTTATCATTAGCTCCAGAGACCAGCATAATTCCCATGAAGTCCTGATGGAAGCGGGCCTCCTGCCACAAAGAGTTTCGTTCCAGACGAGTCGTAGCAGTGGGTGTAAACAGCATTTGGGAAGAAATTTATGTCAGAAAAATAATTCCTCCATGTTTCATCATGATTCTGTCAAAGGAAAGTTTAGAGTGTTATTGTTGACAAACAAACCCAAAACCTTGTTTCACAAAAGCAGAAGGTAGCTTCCAGAGCCTAAAAAGGGATCTTTTCTGTTAATACTCCCTGAAGCTTCAGACAGATCAACTTAAAGATATCAGAGTCATCCTGAAGCTGTTTCTGAGGACATCTGGGCCAAACATGGTAAAGAGTAGGGAAGATATCAAGCTTCATTAGTTTTTAAAGTTACATCACAATGATACAAAAGATAATGGAGAGAAGTTAGACAAAGCCACTAGCTGCTTTATGATAACATACAGGAAATGGAACTCAAGTATCTGCCATGGCATTACCTCAGGAAGCCACAGTTTCTAAAATTGCACACAATTAAATTAAATCTCTGTTACTTTGAGTACCACGTTAGAGCAGCACGATTTTTAAGGAAGACAATGTATTTTGTGTTTGAGGTTCTGAAAGCTAGAAGTTAGATTACACTTGAAAACACAAAAATATAAAATCTAGTTCATTTATGAATCGGTGCACAAGAAAAGTAGTCAGTATGCTTTACTCTCAAGCAACCATTGATACTCTTTCATAAAGCTTTTGTAGAAAACATTACTTTTCATTATTAGTCATCGATTACATGATCACTGTTTTGCTGGGATGCATTTCATACAGTAGCTCCCATTACTACAAAAAGAACTGGTTTTCAAGCCCTACAGCACTCCTGTGTAAAGGGTCACCTACCACTACAAGCAACTCACCAGCCAGCCTTTCCCAGTAGTCAACTTCAAAATTTCACTTCCTCCTAATTTCTGCTTTTGACTGTAGCAGGCACGTGGAGCCTTTTCATCCAGGAACCTCTGGGCTCTGATATCGTAAAACAATAAGGAGCCTTGCCCTGTTCCCACTGTGATGATGTGCTCGTAAAAGCTCACTGATCGAATACCTGTCAAAAAGAGAAGGGACATACAACACAGTAAAGAAGATGCTTTGGCTCTCCAGAGCTGCTGCTTGATGCCTAATATTTTCTTTAAGAGGAACTGCCTACTAGTATTCTCCACAACACATACATTTCCCCACTGCTATGGAGCAGTGCAGATAAATCCAGGCCCCAGCTCTGCCAGATAAACAAAGATCATAAGCCATTTAGGACCAAGAGCAGCTTTGTTCTGTTTGCCGTGATCCTCTAAGTGAACAGACTATGAGCAAGTACATGGCAGCAGAAAGGAAAGAACATCAAATTGGTTTCCTCCATGAGCTCATACCCTGCCTAGCTACCTGCCAAGCTGCAGTTAAGTGACCATCTGAGAAAGATTACTGTCCCATCTGCCACCAAGTGCATTTTGCTGATCAACAGGCTAGCTGTAAGCAAGTAAAACCATAATAATTACAAGTTACTTTGCTGCTAAAATAGATCACGCTCTTAATTATGACATTATCTCCACTCAGATATTGTCACACAAGCGCACCTTACTCTTTGTAGCTGGCACTTTTAGCACTTAAGTCAGCAATGAAAACAGACTAGGAATCCTACAACCTAAGCAACACCATGCTATGGCAGCCCATGGGAAGCCACAGCAAGTTTCCAGTCTAAGCAAAACATTCTAGCACAATTCAGTTACACTATTAGATCGAATATAAGGAGTACATTTTGTTTTGATAAAATCTACATCTGAAACCTCAGCTAAAAAGATCCCTTGGGAAGAGTTTTGGGGAGATTCTGTATGTGGGAATTTGCAATTTGCAGAATGTCCTGTCATCTCGTTGCAAGTTAGAAGCTAACGTAAGAAATATGCACTCCCTGTGTAGATTAGGGCTGTCCTTGGCACTGTTGAGAAAAACTTTTTAATCACCAAAGGTTTGTTAGATTTACCCTTGAAGACGGGAACATCCTGGAAAAAAAACTAGTATGTTTGGAGTAGTCAGCCAAGTCAGTGATTAGCACTATCCCAAAGTGACCTATTGTCATATTAAATCACAGAACCATAGAATGGCTAGGGCTGGAAAGGACCTTAGAAACCATCTAGTTCCACCCCCCCTGCCATGGGCAGGGACACCTTACACTACACCAGGCGGCTCAAAGCCTCATCTAGCCTGGCCTTGAACACCTCCAGGGATGGGGCATCCACAACTTCCTGGGCAACCTCTTCCAGTGTCTCACCACCCTCAGAGTAAAGAATTTATTTCTAAAACCTAATCTAAATCTGACCTCTTCCGGTTTAAAACTATGACCCCTCATCCTGTCACTGCATGCCCTTTTAAAATGCCCCTCCCCATCTCTCCCTTTAGGTACTGGAAGGCTGCTATAAGGTCTTCCCGGAGCCTTCTCTTCTCCAGGCTGAACAACCCCAACTCTCTCAGCCTGTCCTCACAGGGGAGGTGCTCCAGCCCTCTGATCATCTTCATGGCCCTCCTCTGGACCTGCTCCAACAGCTCGACATCCTTCTTGCGTTGGGGGACCCAGACCTGGACAGAGTACTCCAGATGGGGCCTCACAAGAGCAGAGTAGAGGGGGAGAATCACCTCCCTCCACCTGCTGCTAATGTTCCTCTTGATGCAGCCCGGGACACGATTGGCCTTCTGGGCTGCAATTGCACATTGCCAGCTCATGTTCAGTTTTTCATCTCCCAACACCCCCAAGTCCTTCTCCTCAGGGCTGCCCTCAATCCATTCTCTGCCCAGCCTGTATTTGTGCTTGGGATTGCTTTGACCCATGTGCAGGACCTTGCACTTGTCCTTGTTGAACTTCATGAGGTTTGCATGGGCCCACCTCTCAAGCCCGTCCAGGTCCCTCTGGATGGCATCCCTTCCCTCCAGTGTGTTGACTGCACCACAGAGCTTGGTGTCATCAGCAAACTTGCTGAGGTTGCACTCAATCCCACTGTCCATGTCACTAACAAAGATGTTAAATAGCACTGGTCCCAGTACTAATCCCTGAGGAATGCCACTCATCACCCGTCTCCATTCGGACATTGAGCCATTGGCCACAACTCATTGAGTGCGACCATCCAGCCAATTCCTTA
>NW_010110559.1:0-786 GCF_000699245.1 Pterocles gutturalis
ATGAAGTGGTACTACATGGATCCTGAAATTATGTGCTGTCCTTCAGGAGGTCGTCAAAGCACATGGAAGAGCAGAGAAAACTGAGTGATCCTATATTTAGATTTCTCACTTGAATTAAAAGACATCCAGATCTGTATTAACTTAGATTAGGGAATCTAAAGCACTCATATTTACAATTCATGTTCCCTTTAATAACAATACTAACAGTCACAGGGGAGTTTTCAAAAGCAGTGGCACTAGCTGCTCACATAGAAATTACTGTCTTCAGAAAGGAGCTAACCATAGGCTAATAGACAGTGGAAGTTAAACAACATTCTGTCAAGAAAATTAAGATATCTGTACACATACAAATATGACCTGCCTGTTTTATACAGTGATATCACAGTAGAATATGCAAAAATTGATTTTGAGGTAGCTTCAAATGAATTGGAGTCTAGTATTGTAAAAACAGCAGGTCTCACTCCACTGCTGAAATACTTTGGCTTTCTCTGACACTGAAATAGAATTTATCATTCAGAAAGTAGAAAATGTGATTAACTAAATTCACTAATTAACAGCCAGAAACATGAGCTGGTTGGGTAAATAGAAAATTACTCAAGGGTGTCGACAAAATCAAAATGAAATTAAAAGAAAGAAATTAAGAAGTTGCTACATTTGCCCAGAGCCTTCTCCATTAGGCTGCTTGGTCATTAAATCTGAAGTCAGCCTCCAAATGCCAAAGCAGTGCTTAAATGTAAAGAAGGAAAGAGTTTTTTTTAAAAAAGCAGGAAAGAGGTTTAGGTAATT
>NW_010110560.1:0-4704 GCF_000699245.1 Pterocles gutturalis
AGGCTGGGTGATGCACATCTTCAAACCCTTCTTTGCTGTCCCCTTTCCAAGCCTTGCAGGTGGCACTGGTGTCCCCATGCCGGTGGCTTTGCTCCAGGGTGTTTCTGATGTGTCTGGACTCAAGATCCAGGTCCTGCGTCCTGTGTCACCACTGCCACAGGTCTCCTACCCCACTTATCACCCCTCACCCAAACAAAATCCTTGAGTCCCTGACATACAGGTCCCTGTTAGACCTCGGGGGTGGCCCCTCCACCAGCCCCGGCTCCAGGGGAGGGATATGGGCTGCTAAAAGCATTTGAAAAGCACCCAAGTGTTTTTGCACCCAAATCTCACTGCCAGCAAGCAGCCACCAGCCTCTAAAAATGTTTTTCTGGCAATTTTGATATCGTGGCCGTGCCCAGAGCCTCCGTCAGGCTCCACAACCCCACTCGCATCCGTCATGTGTTGCTCTTCTTTTCCCAGCTCCTATCACCAGCCCGCAGGCACCGGGAACTTCCTTAATCTTGTTCCTCCCGAGACACCAGCAGCGATGGGGACATTGGTACTGGCCAGACACAACCTCCACCGCAGGAGCGGCGCTGAGCCCCAGAACCTGACCCCGGGATGCCCCATGCCCGGGAAACTGGGGTGAGATGTGGCACCAAACAACCCCCAAAGCAGCAGCATCTCCCCACACAACACACCGCTGCCCGCGGCTCCGGGCTTGGCACAGGCTCTCTCCCCGGCTCGCTTTCCACCAGCCCCACCATTGCACCGTGATGATACTTCTGCAAGTACCAGGTTGGCGCTGGCTGCTGTCAGACGGGCTGGAGGGAGGGGGGAGAGCCCAGAAAACAGCCCCAGTGCAGACACATGAAAAAGCCGAGTGCTGCAAAGGGGGAAGAAGGGACAGAGCAATGACTGGGTGATCGCTGCAGGCTCCGATCCCAACCGGAGCACGGCGTCAGGCAGCGAGCTAGCGTCTAGCACACACCAGCGAGCAAAAGCAGGGTCAGAGAGCTCAGCCATGAGCCTTTGCGGCAGTCTCCGGCGTGGACGTGTAGGAAATCAAGTCCCCACTGCACAATGGACTGGCCAGGATGCTCCGAGGAGACTGAGAAGCTCTCGGATGCTGGGAGCTGCTTGGTGCAGACAGACGGCCCCGCAGACAAACAGGACACGCCTCGATGGAGGGAGGCTCCTAAAGCAGGATGGAAACACGACGGCTGGGCTTTGCTGCTTTAGAAGGTAGGGCTTGAGATGTGCTTTGGGGACACAGGTAACCCCAACTCTTCTCCAGGGTGAGTAAGAGCTGGTGGCTTGCAGCAAAGCTCTGCCCTGCGTCCGTGCAGCCAGAGAAGGGACGGCTAACCGCAGTGTTATTTACATTCCTGACTCCTTGGCACTCCTTGCCTTTCCCCTGAAACGGAAAAATGTTTACAGTCGAACCTGAATTCCCCTGAACGCCTCCTGGAGCCATGTGAGCCTAAAGGTCAGAGCCAGGAAAGCAGGTTCTTGTGCTGAGAAACCCCCCAGCCCTTCCCTACCGCTCCTGGGGCACGGTGTGCAGGAAACCCTTACAACATCCTTGCAAAACCTTGGAGACGGGCACAGAGGGCTTCCGATTTGGGTGTTTTACGAAGGTCTGACCTTCTGCAGCAATGCAACAGGCTGAGACCAAGTCTGGCTGCAACCCTCTCGGCAGTGAAGGCTCACGCTTCTCTGCTCTTACCGACCAAGCCAAGCCATCGCCAGCTGTGGTCTGCATGTGTCTGGTGGGGATTTGGAGAGACACGGCTGGAGCTGTCCCTCACCCCCTCTTCTCCTACACAGTCCTAAAATACCGTGTGAGCACTAAGTAAAGCAGCCGGCACCAGCCTTCCCCACCTCTCCTGGGATTAGCAAACCAGAAACAGCCCACGCCTGCAGGACACGCTGGGGTGACAAGTCCCTCTGTCCCAGAAAGCCACCCCCTTAGAGGTGACGAATCCTCCAGGAACCAACCCCCTTGGAGGCATTTTACAAAAACTGCCCCGAGAGGGGAAGGGTTCAGCTCACACCTTCGATTCCCTAAACAAACTGACAGTGGGAGCTGCTGGAGAGAGGATAAATCACCTGGAAGGAACAACCCTGGGACTCATTTAAGCCTGAATCGCTGTCTAAAGCCTCAAGAGCGATGAGAGGAAACTGAGCAACACGACAGGGGTGAGGCTGAGCCTCCCGGCCCAGAGCAGAGCCCTGTGAGCACTGCTGAGCTCCTCTGCACGGCCACCCTGCGCTGCGCCCGCGGTGACACCCCGAAACCACGCACAGGGCTGGAGACTCTCGGTTTGGCAGCAACACGTGGTTCGATCCCCAGCCCTAACCCAGCCAGGGGCACGCTGAGCTGGGGGGGAAGCTGGGGCCAGGCTGTCCCGCACAGCCTACACGGCACAAATTCCGCCTCTTGGGGAAAATCTCTTTGTCCCCTGCACCTCGGGGTTTTGCAGGGTTACGGCGATGCATCAATACACGTGCGTTAACAGAACAGGGGGAAGAGGAAGAGCCATAAATTCCTGCTCTGCTCATCATCCCCCTTCTCCTCTACCTGGAAATTGGATGCTCCAAACCCCAGCCGGTTCAGGGAGAAGTGTGTGCCTCATCCTGCCATCAGACTGCACTGCACAGACCTGCAGCAGCGCCCGGTTGTGTAAGAGCTATCCCTGGGTGGAAAAAAAGCATCTTTTGCTGCTCCTGCACAACTTCCTCCGATCCAGGGAGGGATCGACGGTGCCAGTGTGTAGACACTGAGCAGCGAGACATTTTTGCAGGTCGCAAGCGGAGGGAGCCTGAATATTCAGCTGTAGCAGCAACTTGAGAACTACATGTTGAGATAATGTGAACAAACAACCTTATCCCCTCGCTCTGCTGCAGCTCCAAAACCCTGGGGAGGAGACTGAGGAAAAGGATGCTCCAGGACTGCTGTTGAAGCCCCTGTTAGGGGTGCAGGTATGATTTTGGCATAATCAGCATCCATGCAGCTCTGCAGATCACCTGCCATCTCCCAAGGACCCGTGCCAAACTTGGAAGGCATCTCTTCCTAAAATATACCCCTTCAGCACGCAGCCTTGCATAATACTTGTAACACGTAAGAACCGACGGGGCTCAGCTCACCGCCAGAAATAACTTTTCCCGCAGCACAAACCAGCCCTAACTTCAGGCAAAGGCGGCAGAAGCAGCTTCCCGCAGCGACCCAGTGCAGCGCCGATGATGAACGGTGCCCGTGGGAGGGGGGTGGCCAGCGGGCAGCGATGCCCCCCGTGTCCCCCACCACGTACGTCCCCAGGGAGCCGCTTGCCGCTGCCCATTCTGGTGCTTTCCAGCGGCGGTTTCTCAAAGCACGCCTCGAGCCCGGACGCAGGCCAGCGCCGTTAGCCCCTCCTTTCTCCACCAGCTTCCGCACTGATACTTCTGATTTCATCACGCTTTGCTTTCCAAGGCAGGAGGACTGCAAACGCAGTGCAATAGCCCCGAACAGCTAGCAGAGGTCGCTTAACGTGTGCCGGGTGAGCCCTGGGAAAGGAGATTTCACGGCTGCGTTTCCTATGGGGAGGCACCTCCTTGCTGAATGTGCCTTAAATCATTCTGGGTAAAACTGGGGAGAGATAAACCCCATGGATCCCGCCTGGTTCTGCTCTGCTCCGATTGCTCGTCTCCCAGACAGGCAGGAAGCCTCCGGGTCTGAAGTTTTTCCGCTGCTGCGCCCACATGTAAATAAAACACCCAGGAGGGATTGTGCAAATGGGGCTTTACCTGCCTACGCACGCTCGCACAGGCTGGGAAGGGGGTGAGCTATTTTCAGGAAAAGCTGGCCAGGGAGGATCTGAGCTGCTGGGGGTCTCTCGGACCCCTCCGGGCCAGGACAAGGCATGGTTTGCAAGAGGGACCAGCTCGAAAAAGCTCCCCAAGCGAGGTTTCCATCAGCAAGCTGGAGTGCTCCATGAGGAGCGCTGCTGTTAGCATTATTAAATCTCTGCTGGTGATTGGGGAGCAAAATGAAGGAAGCGCAGAGCTCCCTTCCCTCCCATCGCCCGCGCTGAGGCAGGACCAGGCAAACATTTCACCTGCCCTCCTGGTTTTATCGCTACCGACGGGACCACGGCCAGCTCGACCTCTGCGCTGCCGGAGGCTGGGTCCGGCACGGTGTGGAGCAGTTACATCACATCCCACGCTTTGGGGTAATTCAGTTGGTATCGATCCAGCTGCAGAAGTTTGGAAAACACTTTGTCAATAACCCCAGCCCTGGCAGAGTGATGCTTTCCCAGCATCACTCCTGGGAACAGGTGACTTTTCCCAGCCCTATGGCCCCTGATGCTCCTTATCTTTAACGCAGAAATGCTCTGGATGCTTTGCAGCAGAGCCAGCTGCCCACCCCAGGTTTGCTGCGGAGGGGTAGGAAGGGGAGGCTGAAGCACCGGGAGATTTTTAAGTGACTTCTCCAAGGTTACAAAAGGCATCTGTGGTTGAGAAAGGAAGCAAAGAAACAAACCGGACGCTTCCTCCGCGCTGCTGCCTCAGTGCCAAAGGGAGCAAGGCAAACCTGGTCCACGCAGTGGATGGGCAGAGGTTGGGGAGCATCTTTAGCCCCCCCACGGGCAGCAAAGGGGCTGGGGTGCCGCTGCCCTGCCTGCCAGGCCTACGGCAGAGAGCCAAGGTCGTGGGGAAAGCATTGCCCACCCCTGCCCC
>NW_010110561.1:0-785 GCF_000699245.1 Pterocles gutturalis
AGCGAGATGGAGGAACTCCACCACCCCACCGCAGGAGAGAGCTGACGGATCGAAGGTGGCAGGAGCCAGGCAGGACAACCTGCACCCGTCCGTCTGTGCGGGTCCTACATTCAGGCAGGACATCCTTGATTTAAAAGTCTTCTGGAGGCACAGAGACCTACGTGCGGGATTTCTCAGCGGTGCTGCTGGGAGGAGAAGAATATGCCCCTGGTGCCAGTCAGCTGAGCTCCGTCCCGTGGGTCAGTGCCGGCAGTTTGCCCCATGCAGGGCTCAGTTTCCTTGTTTAACCACGACATCAGACAGGTCCTCTGTGCTCTCCAGCTTCAGATTCTGGGAATAGAAAAGCAAAGCTGAGTTCGCCAAAGCCACACTCTTCCAAAGGGACACACAGTGACGGTTCAGAACAACCCCAGCCCCTTCTGTCACCATCAGCACACACAGGACCAAGGCTTCCTGTCGGTCTGAAACGCTCACAACGCTCACAACAATGCGGAGCAACAACGTGCTCGCCCCTCTGCTGCCAGACCCATGGACCAGGAAGGACAGACAGCAGCTGGGCTGGAAATTGTGCGAGTGCTTAACCATGGGCTGTCATTCCCAGCGCATCAGCCTGATTTATGTTTGGTACAAGCAAGAAACAGGTATTTAAACCGGCCCCGCTCCCGCTGCTCCTCCCACGCTGCACTCACCTTCTCGTTTGCCAGATGCAGGAGGCAGGCGAAGGCTAACGGCACGGACAGATTGTTCGCCATCGTGGAAGGCAGCCTGCAAAAGAGAAGGGAGAA
>NW_010110562.1:0-1245 GCF_000699245.1 Pterocles gutturalis
CCGCTGCCCGGGATGCTGGCACCGCACCGCCGCCTTCTCAGCTGCTTAAGGCCATTGTGTCGATCACCTGCTCCAGCTTACTCCTCAGCCGCTGTCGCCGCGCCTGCTCGTCCTTCTCCAACGCGGCCAAAATCTGGGGGAGAGAGGGGAGAAGAGGGCGTGAGGAGATGTTCTCCTACCCAAAGCGGCTCCTCGGTGCCCACGTGGATGCGGTGGCTGATCGACAGCATCGGGGCCCCGGGATGTGGTCCCACGGGAAGCGGGGGGTGTTCCTTCGGGGCCAGGAAAGGTCCAACGGAGGTGCGAGGACCCTGCCCCAAGTGCTGCCACCTCCCAGGCAGAGCCCCCCGGGACCCCCGAGGGGCTGCGGGAACGCCAAGGACCTGCTGGATTCTAGCGAGAAGCCAACTTGGGGAAACGAAAGCGAATATCCATCATCACATGGAGGATGAACCCTAAAACCAAGATGACAACAGCTTCCTGCCACGTCTGTGACTCCAACGATGCTGCGATGTCCTCGGGAGGCAGGGGCTGCGTTTCGGAGACCACGATCAAGCCATGAACTGGCTCCACAAACACAGAAAGACCAAACCCACCAGGCTTCGGCTGCCACCTGGGGCAAGACCCCGCTCATCGCTCCCCAAGGTGGACCACCGAGGGACACTGGGGTGATGGAGGGGACACCAGCAAAGCCTGCCTTGCTGGGAGCCCTCAGCCCCGTGCAAGGGCTGCACCTGCAGACAGCTGAGGATGGCTTTCCTCCCTTGAAATCCTGTCTCTAAACAAGCTCCTGGCCGTGATGACAGATCGCGGGGTGGAGGGACAGTCCCCTGCCCTGGGCTGGACACAGCCATGCCCCCGGGGCTGGGGAAGGACTGGCGGCAGCGGGAGGGTGGAGGACAAGGCTCGGAGCGGGGAGGAGGGAGTAATGAAGCACAAAATGAAGGGGCAGTTGCCCTCCCAGCAGCCATGAGTCTCGTCTCACTAACATCATGCCAGCAGAGCAGAAAAGCTGATTTAAAAAAACCAAACCTGACAGAAATCTCATCTCCTCGGGTGAGCTAGTTGAGAGAGCAAATTTTTTGCAATTAAATATCAAGGCATCCGTCAAAGGGGACTTGATTAACCATTTCATTGGCCGCATAATTGGAAACAAACTGTTGTATAATTAATAGACTTACTAGGAGGCAGGCAAAGTCCATCAGGAGCCCTACAGGTAACTTCCTAATGGGGAATCAGCTCCCT
>NW_010110562.1:1394-2604 GCF_000699245.1 Pterocles gutturalis
GGACAGGACCAGGCTGGTCCCTGTCTGCTGGGGCAGTGAGAGATGCCCGATGGAGAATCTCTTCCCAAAGGAAAGGGGAAAGCTGCATTCCAACACCAGCTCCCGAGAAGGGGAAAATTCACCAGCGAGAGCTGGGCGCATCTGATTTACCTCCCCTACAGCGCTGACCCTGGGCTGCAGCCGGACTCGCGAGAGCTCACAGATTCTGACACAAAATCTGCCGCCCGGGACACTCCCCCACCATCCATTGCTGCAGCCGCTGCCAGCCGTCAAGCTACACGCAGAATAAAATAACTGCAATAAGCCCCGTACAGAAATCAAATCCCTGCGTGCCTGAAAGGTGGCTGTGCTGGAACCAAAAGATAGTGGTCCGAGACATGGAGAAGGAGCCTATTCCTCCCGCCCGCCTCTCCCGATAAGCCAGCTGTGTATCCTGGGATGCTGAGGGGTCAAAAGATTCCCAACCTGCCCCTGCATTTATTTGCTCCTAGAATCATAGAATCATGAAGGTTGGACAAGCCCTCAAGGATCATCCAGTCCAGCCATCAACCCAACCCCACCCAACCCACTAACCCATGTCCCCAAGCACCACATCCACACGTTTCTTGACCCCCTCCAGGGATGGTGACTCCACCACTTCCCTGGGCAGCCTGTTCCAATGCCTCATCACTCTTTCAGTGAAGAAATTTTTTCTAATATCCAGCCTAAACCTCCCCTGGTGCAACTTGAGGCCATTTCCTCTTGTCCCATCACTTGTCACTTTAGAGCAGAGCCCAGCACCCCCCTCACTGCCCCCTCCTATGGAAACAATGCAGGCAAAGGAAACCTGCGCTGAGTGCGGAGAGAGTCCCAGGATTGTCACCTGCTGTAAGGAGCCAGGACCACTGATTACCAAGATGCAAGTACCCAAATGAAAACTAATTATGATTTTCATTCACAGCCAATGACAGCATAATATTGCACTGAACAACAGGAAAAATTATTCTCTCCCATTTTGCATCAAAGAGGGTGCAGTCGGGCTGCATATAATTGTGCTTAATGAATGAAAACAAACAAAGGGAACAGCTGTGATTTATTAATCCCATTACAAATAATAAGAGAAGTTCCTGAGAGCTGTGAACACACTTGTGATGCTTGGAGAGCGGGCAACAGCAAGACACCCAACAGATGCAAGGCTGCCGTTAGTGGGCACGACACCGACCTGTGCCCC
>NW_010110562.1:2620-18153 GCF_000699245.1 Pterocles gutturalis
TGGTCCCCTCCCCGCTCTCACCCAGGGCTTGCAGGACTTATTTGAGGCTTGGGGGACTTCTAGCCTGGAGGAAGCAAGCACCTGATGATGGCTGAGGGATGATGGCTGCCCTGCAGCAGATCTAGACCCTCTAAACTGCTCCTCTTCCACCTTGACGATAGCCATGGAGCTGTTGTACAAACTATACAACCCCTGAAAACCCTTCACGGCCAACTCATCGCATAGATGAGATCTTCCTGGACCTGCCATCCCAGGTCTCACCAGCACGATCACCAGTGCACGGTCACCAGCTGCACGGTGACCACCACACACACCTTGCCAAGCACCAGGGCTTCCTCCCATCCCTGCAGGCAAGCCAGACCCTCCTCCTCCTCCTCACTCCTGCAAAGCACCTGGTTTCATGAGGATTTTGGCCACCACAGTCCCAGCGCTGGCCTTAGATCCGTGCTGTGACCTGCCTGTGGACTCCCCAAATTCACACCTCACAGAGGTGCTGGGGGATGCCTCTCAGGGTCACCACAGGGTACGATGGGGACCCCGCTTCCTCTTCCTGCAGGACAAGAGGCTGGCTCTCCCGGCTCTCTCCAAGCAAGATGCTCTGCCACTCTGTCATCTAAATAAGCCACCATTCAAACCCAGTCATCAGCCTGCTTTATTGGGACAATAAAACCTATACTATCACGTTATATGTATAGATCCCTGTTTTACTGTAGTTACATATTTTATTGCTTTAATAAAAAGATGCGGGGTGTGGATTTGAGTGGTGCTTTACAAAGTTAATTTATATAAATTATAACACAGGGGTTCTTAACCATTCTTACTGATGTTCACAAAGCAAGCACTGACAAGGCCACCGCATCCTCGAGCATCACCCGTCAGCGGAGCCGGATGCCGCCTGTACAGTCACACAGCGCTGGTACTGCCGTGGTGCCAGCGGATAGGAGAGGGAGGCACACTGAGATAACACCACAAACTCTGCAGCCCCGCCGAGCTCACATGCCAAATGTGTAGAAAAATAGGCACCTCCCACATTGCTCACTGCAGAAAATAGTGGGAGCGAAGTGCTGCCTGCACCAGTGCCTGGCCCCATGCCTCCCAACCCTGTCCTCACCTGCCAGCTCGAGCAGACATGGACTATGCTCTTCTCCAACATTTCACAGGGTGTTTTTCTATAGGAAAAAGCAGGGGACTGCAGAAACGAGGGCAGAGGCACGTGGCTCGCTGCCCACCTTTGACTACCCATCGCCGCGTCTTACCTCATCCTTGTACTTGGTGATGTAGGAGTAGATCTCGTGCAGCGCGCTCATACTGTTGAACTGGCTGAGGTGTAACCGCGACTGCTCCGCCAGATACGCGCTCATGTCCTGGTCACTGATGGCTGGCATTTTAGCTATATCTGCATAATATCTGCAAGGGAGAAACACAAGAGTGGGTCTGATACAGGGACAGACAGCAGGGGATGGGTCCCCGCCACGACGAAAACCGGAGAGGCAAGGTGAAGAGCAGCCTGCTTCCAAGTGGTGATGTGCTGCGATCACCCATCATAACGCCGCTGCTCACGGTGAGGTCTCTGAGCTCTGGGAGAGGTCAGCATCAGCAGCAACACGCTGCCAAGGGAGCAGCACCAAGCTGCAGAGCAGGTGCTGAGCCCGGATCGTGCTGGGGAGCCCAGAGCTGCTGCTCAGAGGGGTTTTCCACTCTCTCCTAAACCACATGTTTTTCTTCCTTCCCATCCCATTGGTGTGTTTTGCCACCAAACCACATCCACCAGAATCCTCCACCTCTGCAGCAACACGTACGGCTTTGCTACCATTCTCCTAAGGCCGTGTGTCACTAAAAGCCAACAATGCGCCTTTGTGTTCGACTAAACACTTGGTGCTTGAACACAAAACGATTTCACATCCAGCCCTTGCAGCGATACACACCTGCGTGGTTACATCTTCCACAGCAACAGGCATTCAGCACAGCCTACGACTGATGCCAGCCATGCTCGGGAGCTACCATGCACCAAAAAGCTACGAGGTGCTTTAACTTTCAGTGAAAACGGAGGTTCTGCAGGCACATCGGTGAACTCCAAGGGTCCTGGGCCGCAGAGGAGGCAGCTGGTGTCTTGGCACATGCCTGGGTCAAGTGACTCGGTGCTTTCCTGCCTTCCTTCTGCTTCTCTGATGGTTGCTACCAGCAAGATTCTACCTTACATTTCCTAGGGCACCTTAAGATTTGCAGTCCCACCCCATAGCTGCCTCGCTGACATGCTCAGCAAATACAGGGAAACCCACACACAGCTTATATTGTGCAGAATCGTAGCAGAAAAACAGAATCTACTGCTCCCCAAAACCCAGGGAGATCAAAGCCTCAGCACCCCGTTGCAGCAGGAGGGTCACAGCAAGCAGACACACCAGACCGGCCGCTGAAGTCCTTTTGGAAGCTGGGGTTGTGTCCACAGCGCTCTATTGAAAAAGAAACCCTGCCCACAGCAAACAAGCCCTGGCCGCTCCCACCACCTGGAAATACAGAGTGCCAGGTTTGCTTTACTCCTCATGACTCCTCAAAGCACTCAGTGAAGTTTCTGGTACGGTGATTAGCATCATTAGCATCATCAGTCGAACGCTGAGGTGGAACACGGCTGAAGCACTTGGATCGGAGCAGATGGCAGCGAGACCACTTGAGGAGATGAATATGAGGATCCACTCCACCCCATGGCGCTGAGCTCAGCTAGCGATGAAGTACTTGGGCAGTTTTTACAAGAAGGCTCATTCACAGCCAAAAAAGGATGTGAGGTGAGGACCTCTGACCACACCAGACATCAAGAGATCCGCTATGCTGCTAGAGAGACCACCCCCAGAGGGATGTCTCCTAAAGCTGACAGTACTTCTACCCGTGATGAGGAATATTAGGGACAATAGGGCCAATGTTCTCAGTTCCACCCAGCTTTGATTAGCAAAGAAAACCCACAGAGGTCCTCCTGGCCACCTTCTAACCCCGTAGGTGAAGGCTCCTGTGGGGAAGGACTTGGGCGAAACCAACGGAGATCTGCTGAAGAAGAAAGCTTTGGGGCTGCCATGGCAAGATGTCCAGGTAACACGCAGCAGTATGATGTCCCAGGTTTTATGGTGACACAGAGGATGGCAGGAAAGCATCATTCTTCAATACAAGTGTGCATGGCTCGTGTGGTCCAAGATCCCAGTCCCACCCACCATTTCCAGAAGACACTACCACAGCCATGACGCAGCAGCAGTCCGCTTGGGTTTACCCAGGCTGCCCACCTCCGAAGCCCTTCACCGTGCTGTTCCTCCCTTGGCTGGCAGGATGCCCTTTTTGAGCTGGTCCCTGACCCGAGGCGGCAGACAGACCTGCCGCTGGGATCAGCGGTCCCACGCAGCCACCCTCGCATCGCTCCCATCCTGCCTCCACAAAGCTTTGCAGCAATAACCGTGCCAAAAGCCAGAAATGCTGATTGCGCCATAAATCCCCACAGCAGAGGAGCAGCGGGAGACGCAGTTGCACCCTGCACGGGGCAGCTCCCTGCAGAACCGTACGGGCGGTAAGCGACGGCAGAACATCTGTCACCGGTGAGATCTCCCACCTCCTCCCCAGGGACACAGCGTGTCTAGACCAATGTTTCACTCTGGAATGGTTTTATACCTTTTTTTTTTTTTTTTTTTTTAGGGACACACAGAGCCGAATATTTTTGTCATCGAGATGGCAAGGTCAGAGAAATTCACCTGATGAAGTTTGTGACGTTCCTACAGGACCCCACTCCAAAGCCCCCTCCAGCCCCTCGCAAAGAATTTTCTCCTCGTACAATGCAGCTCATCTCTCATCTCAGCCGGAGTATTTCAGGGGCATCTTTTCTTCTGATCCAAGCCCTGCCTTCCTCGAGGCAAGAAGCTTGCCTTTGTACCTGCCTGCAAAGCACCAGGCATGCCAATGTGCAACAACAATAACTGCGTACAAGTGAGCAGCCAAAGGACGGTTTGAGCTACAAAGCCCCACGCTTGCAAACCAGAGTGTGTGATGCTTGTTGTTGCCTGGACATCTTTCATTTGGTTCATTCTGCATCCCATCTAGATGATGAAAAGGGGAATGGTCCTCAGTTGAAAAGAAAAAAAGAGCATCATCTATAGCACAGCGTATCAACACAAGGGGAAAGTGCCATCAGCAACCTGAAATCCAGCATTTTTGAAGCTTGATGAAGTCCCACTTTGCCACACAGTAACATCTTAACAGTAGCTCTACTTGGAGGGCTTAGGAGGTTTCTGTCCCAAAAGGATAAAGCTAAACACAGCGTTATGCCTGAGCGCATCAATTTGCAATCAGCAGCATTCAAACCCTGAGCATTTAACACTGCGTTAATTCAGCGGGACAGGGGGATGTCTCTCATCAGCTAACGGTGAACGCGGAGGGTGTCGGAAGGAGTCAGGGGAGCTGCTCCTCGGCACAGCGACAGCAGCCGGAGCGCTGCCTCAGAGCACAAGCTCTCATCAGGATCCTGAGCGAGATGGAGAGACGGATGAGAGATGGGAAACAGCAATTTTCAACCATTTCAGCAAAACCGGCGTGTATTGTCACGGTACAAAAAAGGCACTTCTCTAGTCCAAGGCTGACTTCATGCTGCTCCTCGAAAGCAATCAAGGGACGTGTTAGCAATTCCCTAGCACAGACCCACTTTTTACAACAGAAAACATCAGACAAGCCAGAAGAGCAGGTTGCCGTTAGCACACCTTAAGCAAGTCATTGCAAACTCATTCCAGGAGATAATCACAAGAAAGCCTCACCTCCCAGACACGGTCCCTCTTCAGACAGCCGCCAAGAGGAGTCCTCCCCACACCCACCTACACCCACTGTAAATCCTTCAGGCTATTGCCTTCAGGAGCTATTGCCAAGTCTACTCACCTTTCTACCCAGCTCTTGTAGTTGGGGATGTCCTTGGCGTACAGTAGTTTGTTGGAGGGAGAGTCTTTTCCTAGCTTGTGCTCAGAAGTTGAGCAGGAGTCCATGAATGTCTGAGCCACCACGGATAGGCAGGCATCAGTAATACTGTTCTTGTGAATGTCGAACACAAACTGGGGGTTCTTAATCACATTCACCCAAAAACGTAGAGGTAGACTGAGGGAAGAAGGGAACAGGAGTCAGCACCTGAACCGAGCCCTGCAGGGCAGCCAGCACACACTTCTCCAGCTGCCGAGGAGGAGCTCCCCGTGACCCAGAACCAGGCAGGATGCTTTTCCCAGCATCCCAGGGATGCAAACAACCTGGGCAAACAGCCATTCCCCTCTGCCCACCCGACACGGTCACAGCTCTCCATGGAGAAATTCCTCAGCACTGCCAACGTCTCCAAAGGCAAACCGGGGCAGCGCAGGTCTGCGGTTTTCCCAAGGATCGGCTCACGCTGAAGAGCCCTTGCTGAGCGCACGGTCACGCCAGGCACGGTCCCCTTCTCTTCCAACAATGAGCCTGTCTGCGGCGCCGTGTGGCATTTCACACATCTCCCGTCTCGGAGGAGGGGGTTAACTGGACTCCTCAAGGGACTCATTAGCACATTTAACACCAGAGAAGAATTTAGGCATCCTTGAATGCTGGAAATGAAGCTCTCAGCTGTAGAGGCAGCGGGTCTCCAGGCCAGCCACCGCCTGGATGTTTGCTGCATCCTGACACACGTGCCACCCCCGTGGCTCCATTTCCCAATCCTGCTGCCCCTCTCCTCTCCCAGCAGCATCTCAGAGCCTCCCCCCATCAGAAAGCCTCTCTGCTCCGTCATACCTCAGCACCAACACCCAGTGAACGCTTTTATCTTTGGCAAAACACACTTCGTTCCCCAGGACTTTCCTAATGAGGGTACCGGGTGCATGTACATATTTCATTTGTGAAGGGAACGGCCTCAAGAAATTAGCTCCACACATTGAATTAGCGCCCAGAGATAAGCACAGGCATTAGTATGCAGGAGCCTGCATGCCCAGCCCCTGTGGAGCGGGGCTTTTTTTCCTCCTTTGCCTTTTGCTCCTTCTTTTAATATAGAAAGCTGAGTTATAAATCAGTTCCGAGCACTTCCGCGCTCCCACATCTCCATTTAAAAATGTTTCTTTTCCTGCCCTGCTAATTGCCAACAGTTACTGAACTATACAAAAGCAATTTGGCTGCCATTTAACAAATGCCAGACACGGGAATGTACGTACCCAGCTCCAGTAACGGCAAGATCAGAGATGAAATCAGTGAGGCAGCAGAAAAGAAAAATGCAAGGGGGGGATGTGGAGCAGGAGCCAACACCTGCTCACGCCCTGGCTCCAGCAGGGTACTTACGAGGTCTCATCAGCCGCTCCGCCCCGCTTTTCAGAGAGCGATAAGCAGAGCCGGGCGGCTCCGCAGGCGAGGTTAGGGAGGATGCACACATGGCTTTACACCGACTTTGTCAGGGCACGCTCCGCTGAGCGACGGGAGGGAGCACGGAAACACCTTTAGGACAGTGGAGATAAGAATCGGGGCTGGCATCTCCGGAGGAGCCCAGGGGACCGAGAAGCCCGAGCAGTGTTTGCTGAAGGTGCGATGGGAACAGAGCCGCTGTGGTCCTCAGGACCCGTGCGGTCAGGGGAGCGGGGCTCTGGGGATGCAGGGCTGAGGGAGCACTACATTCCTGGAATGTTTTCTGCTGCAGGAAGGCATGCGAGGGATTTACCCACCCCTGAAATACAGAGATATGGGCCTCTCTTGTCCTGGATCATTTCCAGAGACATATTTCTGCTCCCTGTGGGAGGGGGAGGAAGTATCATTAGCTGTGATATCATTAGCCCCCCCGCCCCGTCCCACTGCCCTCTTCCTTACCAGTTACTCTTCCAGGTGTGTCTGACATCGTAATCATTGATCTGATGCTTATCAGCTTGTTCATCCAGGAAATCAAACATGTATTTGATGGCGAGGGGCAGCGCGCTCCCACGATGTGCTGTGCTGAAGATGGTCTCAAACAGGTCGTCCACGAATTTCTGCAGGGTGCCCTGGGAGCAGAGAGACAGGAGGGTGGCTCAGCAACTCCCCGCACCAGCAAAGAGAAGAGCCTTCAGCTGAAGGTCAGCCTTTAAACCGGTTTCACTCATATTCCTACGACCTGGAAGAGCAGCACAGCGCAGCCTGCGCAATTCTACTGGTTCTCAGTGGTTTATACTGGGAAACAGATAGTGCAGTGATATCTCCTTCACTACATGATCTGGCAAGCTAAAAGCATACAAATGAAAACACCATATAGAGTAAAACCCAAGCAGATGTACATCCTGTCATGGGCTTTATCTGGGTCCCATTAAGGTAGTCCAGACCTGATGACAAACGTCGCTGAATGAGCCCTTGTCCCATGAGGCAGGAGCCAAGTCCTGAGCCAGGACCTTCAGCACAGCCCTCCGCTCCTCTCTGGGGACATCTCGGACGCACAGCATCCCCTTGGCACTAGGGAAGGTTTTGTATGTGCTGGGGGAAGGGGAACCCAGTGGGATGCCAAATATCCCGGGTCATTACGCTTCCCACATCCCTGATTTCACAGCTTCATCCCAAACACCAACGGGGATGAGGGGGATGAGGCACCTGCCCCAGGGCACCTCTGCTTGCAGCCCAGCAGCTGCTCAAGGACACAGGCAACAGGAAAAATGCCTCAGGGTGCAAAAAGCATATAGGAAAATCCACTCAAGGGATATTCACTGAAGATTCCGACACACGAAAACATCACCTCCAGCTCAGGAAAGCCCAGAGATGAACAGAGTAGCTCCTCCTGTGCTGAAACAGAAGGCTATTAAAAAAGCGATCTTACCACTTTGGACAACCCAAATCACTACCCCTCCCCATCCAGATCTGAAAAAAGCCAGGCAGCAGCTCTGTGTCTCTGTGCCATACCTTGGTGGCTAACAGGCGGGTCAAGTAGATTTCGGAGACCATCTTGCTTCCCCGGTCGCCCTCCCGCTGGTCCATGTGGTCGTGGTTTTTCACCAGGTGCCAGAGCTTGGTGCCACTCTCCAGGTCAGGGGTGATCATGGGGGTCCGCGAGCGCAGGCTGTCGGGGCTGCTGGCTGTCCGCAGCATGCTCTCTGCAGGCACCGAGCACAGGGGGACACTCGGACCATGCCCACCACCGCCTGGCCACCAGCCCCATCGTCCCCCTTCCCTCCACGCATCACGCCCATGAAACCAGAATTTCGGATCCAGCCCCTGCAGCCGCCATGGACTGGGAGCTCTGCTGGGACCATCCTCCCAGCCTGCCGGGCTCTGTGCAAGCCTGGCTGATGCACAGGGGCCAGGACCATCGTGGGAGGGATTCTGCAGAGGCCTGTCCTGCTCCCAGCGCGCAGGTACCAGGATCACAGATGCCTCCTGCGTTGGTCTGAGCTGACCACACTATTCCCTTCCCAACCAAGGCTGAAGCGCACTGGCCAGCACGTTCGCTGTAGTTCTCAACTCTGCTCATTTAAGCACAGAGTGCCTCTGTGCCTATTTTAATTAGATTTCAGGGGAATAAAAGAGAGGGCATCCCTTAGCAGCAGCCATCTGACACGTGTCTTGCTCCCCTGAGTCTGACATATTGCAAAGAGAGATGGCTCCGAGGGCATCTGCTCCCTCTCTGCCACCAGAACAAACAGCACGGTGCAGGAGAGCCAGGGGTTTGGAGGACCTTGTTCACGTGAGCCACAGTTACAATCACCTGCCCTGTGCCTTGGTCTGCAAGCCCAGCCCGGCGCTGCCTCCCCTGCCAGCACAGCGGAGGGTGCCCCTGCGCGCTCACCATATCTGCTGAGGGACTTGGTGAAGGTGGAGGAGTTGGAGATGTTGTACGCTGAGTTCTGCTTGGGCACCAGCGCTACCGAGGAGCCATCCGTCACCTGGGGGCAGAGATAGCGTGAGCGGGCTGTCACACCGGAGAGGCACAGGAGGAACAGAAACCAGCCCAGGAGGGATGAAGCTGCACTGCACCCCACCCCAGGGACATCCATCTCCTGCGAAGGAGACCTACACGTCCACCCCTGCGACCGATCAGGGGCAGCAGCCGGACCAGGAACACAGCAGAAACCTTGTCGTGAAAATGGCAAAGTGAGGTCAGAGCAGGGAACAGCCCCGATGAGTCCTGAAGATGTCCCATTTAGTGCTCCCTCAAACGGAAGGGCCATAAACACGGGGACCATGCAGGAACGTGACTGCAGAGCTCCTGGCCATGCACCTGCACGAGCAGCATGGTCTGGAGAGCGGAGCCCTGGCCCTGACCAAGCCGAACAGGGAGAAGAGATGCTTAAGCTCAAAGCAGCTGGGGACCACTTGGTGCTCTCCACCGCAGCCAGCCTCACCTGGTAGTGGGCCAAGGTGTTCAGCCTCTTCCAGTCATTGTCGATCTTTGTGGTGACATCTTCGTCCTGCAGTATGATCCGGGCCATTCTGCCCTGCCGCCACTCTGTCCGCAGGAGGGAGAAGGGCTCATGGTTAGTGAGGGGCTTGGAGCATAAAGCCAAGGCGAGGGTAGGAGCACAGTCTGGGCATCGACAGGATTACCCTCCCACCACTTTCTGAACCCCAGGACCAATGATTGTCAATATGGTGTTGGGCAAAAGCAGTTCCTAAGAACTTAAGGAACGACAGCATCAGTTTGACCCTGGCAACCATCTCCTTCGCTCCTCTCCTCTTCATTCTCCTGCCCATCCTCTAAGAACAGGACTATTAACGCTGTTCTCAACTATTGCTGACCTCCCTGGACCCCAGCCACCTTATCCTGCAATCCAGACCCCAGCGAGAGCCGAGGAGGCTCCTCTCCCCATCCTCCCTACCGGCAGGACCCATGATCTCATGCCAGGGGTCCCCACACACACCCAGTGCCACCAGCACAGCAAAAGTGGACTGCACAAGCACAAATGCTCTGGTTCCACCAGTTCCTCTCTCTTGTAGGAATATGGATTTTCCTGCCTTGAACAGGTTTTTTGGCATTTCTGCTCTTGGTCACATCCCTGCTCCCCACAGGGAAGTGCTTGGTCTCTCGCTTACCCAGGTCCATGTCTCCAGCTTTGGGGCGCTGGGAATAGGGCACCCCCTTGTAGACAGCGTCCAGCAGCTTCTCCTTCACCTGCGTGATGGTGTCACAGTTCAGGACCTTGACGGGGATCTCCGGGGCGTTCTCATTCTCGGGGTTCACGCAGTTGAGGGTCTGCACAGCACAGGGGGGGCAGAAAGACTCAAGTGAGAGGATGTGACACACTGGCTGCAAAACTGCATATTTATTTGTGTGACAGTGTCATATAAGGGAATTGAAGGAAAATAATGTGAAATAAAATTGAGTGTTTTACTTACACACTTTAAGCCAGACGTTTACACTGGCTTATTCATGATCATGTTCATTATTGTATTTATTTTGCATCGATTATTCATAATGATTGACTATGAATGTCTTCCTGTTTAGATTTTATGAATGGTTAATCCCTTACAGTCCTCTCTCATCTGTAATTTTGTCTTTTTGCTGTGACACACAGGGCTACAGCTGCCTGCAGCCCATGCCTTCTCACCGCCTGGGCTGCTGCAGAGGTGCAGCCACGTGGCTTATTCCTGCTCCTCCTTTCTCTCCCAATCCCCAAATCTCCAGCTATTCCTAGAAACGGTGTCAGTGAAGGAACCGTGGGCCAGCAAACCATGCCCAGCTCACAGAAACCTGGCTAGCCCAAGGGATGCCTGTGCATGGTCCACACCCCTCCCAACCCCACCCCGGGGGAGAGGGAGGTGGGGGAGAACCAGGCGGGCTCAGCAGGGGAAGGGCCTGACTCCTCACTCGGCTGGGCAGAGGGGATGGCTCGTACGGAGGAGGAGAAGCACTGCATCTCCTGCAGCTGTCTCATGGCTGGATCCCCACCCAACATGAGCCGCTGGCTGCTCCAGGTAGCACATACTCAACAGCATCTCTGTCCCCACGTCTGTCCGGGCCATGGGGTTTGTTGGGAGAGAGGATTCCTCATGCCTGGCTTTCTCAGCTCCGTGGCGAGAGCAAACCTTGCCATGCACGGGCCCCAGAGCTGACCCTAGCTGAGATGGGTGACACACCGACAGGGTGAGAGGCACCCCAGGGACACTGGAGAGAAGAACAAGAGGCAAACCACTCTCTGCATTGTACTCTGTGCCTCCAAGACCTTGTTAAACAGCTGGACCTGGTCCTGGCTGTACCAGTACCGCTGGAGGCTCCCGCAGGCACTAACCAGCATTTTGTAGTCGATCTGCTGCCGGATAAGCTTGTCTTCACTGAGGGAGTACCGAGCCTCTCCCGTGATGGCATCGATGGGGCCCTTCTCCATCTGCTGCTTGATGGCGCAGTAGAGCATGAACAGCGGTTCCCCGGCACACTCCTGCAGGACAGGGGATGGAGAAGGGGGGGAGAGAGGGGTGAGACAGTGCCAGGAACCACCTTTGCCTTTCAACAACCGCCACCATGTCAGGAGCCTCCTCTGTCCCCACAGCATCAAGCCCCACACATGACTTTACAGTCTTCAGCCCTTGCTCAAGACAGCAAGGAAGGAGGCACATGGTAAAAGTCATCCCATGGAGGAGCTCATTCTCTTTGTTCAAGCCTGCTGGAGGTTGTTCCCTTGTTCATCAACCCGTAGGCTCAGCTTCCAGAGTTTCCAGTGAATTCTGCTCATTCTACAAGCCAAAAATGAGCTAAAAAGGTTAAATTCAGGGCTAGAGAACAGCAGGTTGGGTCTGGGGACTTTGTGTATGGGATACAGCCTCTGTTTTGAGCCAGCCCAGCCAAGAGAAGCACCTGCGGACTGGAAAGGGCATGCTGCAGCGGGACAGAACGGTGGCTCTTGCCCAGGGATGGTGATGCAGTTCTGGCATCTGCCAGGAGCCCAGTCTCGCATGAGAGACAGTCAAAGGAAGTTTCTCCAGATGACAGCTGGGCACAGCCAGCCAGATCCACTGGGAAGGAAAAGCAAGAGAGCAACTCTCTGACAACCCTGCCCTGAGTCTCCAGCTGATGGAGGGGACGAGGCAATGACATCTCCTACAGTGAAACCATTTGCCACCTACATGTCCCCATGGTCACATCCCTATATCAGAGCCAGCTCTAGCCACCAGCCAGAGCCACATCAGCATCCACCTCCTGGGTGGGAGGAAGGGAGAGGGCAACCTCCCCGGAAGATGCTGGAACTGCAGCGACCCAGAACAGCACCAGACCCGCAAGGCTGGAGGCACCAACAAGCCTGGAGCCATGAGCTGGCCCAGGAGGGCTGGAAGTGGACCCCCCCTTTATCACCCGGGGCCCAAATCTCTCCCCTGAGCTGCATCCCAGTGAGTCCTTCCAGATACAGGCATTAGCCCTAAGGGCAAAAAAAGGGTATGATGGGGGCAGAGAGGATGGGGAAAGTCCCAGCAGATTTTACCCCACCAGCCTTTGTCCCTCCCTCCCGGCCGCCTCACAAATAAATTGTACTTTGGTGCAAAGTGCGGCTGCTCTCCCTGTCACCATATGCTGTTAGCATCTCGTTAGCATCTGCGGTAATTAAAGAGACAGCTGCTAACGAGCAGGAACAGGCATACATCATCCCCAGACCTTCCGACAACATGCCTGTCTTTGAAATTATGTTTCATTTGCAAACTTGGCTTCATTAAGTCAGCTTGGAAAAATGAGAGACCCAAGGTGGGTGCTACGCCACACGTTACTGGCTGCCCGGTGAGGCGGGAGCGCCAGGCTGGCTGCAGAGCTGTGAGCTACCCGGGGCTCCCACGGCACCCCAAACCCACCCCTCCAGCTGTGGCAGAAAGACTGGGAGCTGCTTCTTTCAGCCAATTGTAAAATCTCCTTGTAAAACTTCCAAGTCTGCGGACATGGTGTGGATGGAGGACAGCCTGGAGCAGGACTGCTCACATCTGGCACGGCTGCTCCTGTCTCAGCCCAGATTTCCCCTCTCCAGGTGAGGCAGTTTCTGCCCTCCCCCATCTGCAGCTCTGCGCCCACATCTAGGGATCCCCACCACGAAAAGTGGGTTCAGTCCTTCTCACATGGACAGCCTGTTTGTACCCCACGCCTGGCGGCATTGCCTCCTCCACTGCTCGGACACCAGCTGGGCTGATGGGGAATAAATCGCTTTTTGGATGCGTGGGTGAGCGCTGACCCTACAGCCTCCCCGGAGGGATGGAGGGATCAGCAGTTCTGGTGATGGGGACGTCACCCCTCCAGCACCCTGCGGGTTTTCAGGGGATCCTGCATGCCCAGGGATCGTTTCGTGGATTCTGGTCTCCTTCTGACCTGTCGGGCACCCTAATGTCAACTGAAACAGCCCCTCTGCCCTGTCCCCCTGACTCTGCATCCTCCGTGTCACAGCCTGGCTTCCCCACCTGTCCTCAATGTGAGTCCTGCCCTTAAAATCCAAAACCTCACTCCCAACCTCACTTTTCCCACCGGCTCTTGAGAACCTGGGCCAAGATGCTGCGGTGGGTCAGCTCACGGAGCCACTACCCATGAGGACAGTGTAGGGCTCGTCCCTGACAGAGACCACCGAAATGAGCAGGGACCGCAGAAACCATGGCTGGGCAGTGCCCCGGAGATGATCTCCATCGGGTGAGATACAGGAGGGGACCAGCAGCCTGCCCCCCGAACACGGCTGTGCCCACGCTGCCAGCCCTGACGCCGTTTGCTGGGGCCTGAGCAAGGGGGAGTTTGGGGGGGTTCTGTGCGAGGCGAGCTGGAGGAGGGTGACTGCAAACACACCCACGCATGGCACATCCATGAGCAGGCTGAGGCGAGCCAGCTAATGCTCAAACTGTCTTATTGACTAGATCTAGCTCATCAGGCACCTAATATCGTGCATTTTTCAGCACTTGTCTTGATCTATCCCTCTCCCTTTCCCCAGGGTGTCTCATTAAGAATCTGATAAATGCTACTACAGGGTCCCATGAAAGCACCAGCCCACCGGCCCTGGGCAGGGGGTCTGTCCCATCCCTGGCCCCATCCCATCACAGCCGGGCAATGCTGAGCACCTCACCCTGCTCTGCGCAGGTTTGCCGAGAGCCGACCTGGCAGCTGGGAGCAGGTCCGCCTGCCTCATTTACATGCACGATTACCGCGGTTTGGTGCAAGGCATATGTTTCCCTGCCGGCAAACTGCTGTGATACCTCTGCATCTACTCCTTGGGTTTCTCCTGCTTTTGATGCCATCTGTGACCCTCAGCACTGGGAGAGAGGCAGGAATGGCCCCGTGAGTCTCCGCTGGTGGGGCTGACCCAGGAGAGGCCATGGGCACATCTTCAAGCCTCTTCCAGCCTAACCCAAGTGATCAACCACTTCCCCAGGGAGACGATCTCCAGCGCAGCCATCTCACGGCCAGCGGGTTTATCCAAGCCCTCGGCATATGTTCCCCCTATAACGCTCTATCTAGATCAGACTTCTCTCTCCTGCTGCTGCCACCGAGAGACTGAAAGCAATTTCCACTGCCAAAGCCACGGCTTAGCCAAGGACTTTGCAAAAAGGCATTGCCCTGGTCCCATCCCCACGTCTCTCCCTCCTACTGCTCCTCATCCTCAGACCTGCCCTGCACTGGCAATGCACCCGGCAGCCTCTCTGAAGGGCTGTACGAGGACAGATGCAGGACAGCGGTGGCACAAGAACTGCTCCAAAGCAGCTTCTGAACGAGGTGAATGTGCCTCCGTGACCTGTCCACACGGCTCAGCCCAGCCAGTGACAGGCCAAGGGCATCAGGTCACACACACGAATGTAACGTCCCCAAACGCGGCTGTGGGTGTTGGAAGGCTGTGCACCATGTTTTGCTCAGACAAATCACAACCTTCTCCACCTCATGGAGCCCTGAGGGAGTTTATCCACAGCGAGAGCTACTCCTGCCTGTCCCACTGACCCCATGAAGCCCGAAGAGCCATCTGTTGGTGTTGTCCTACCTGATCCCACCAGATCCCACCAGGCATGTCCTACCAGATCCCACCAGGTACGTCCTATCTGACCCCATTGGTCACGTCCTACCTGATCCCACCAGATACATCCTACCTGATCCCACCGGGCACGTCCCACCTGACCCCACCAGGCAAGTCCTACCTGACCCCCACCAGGCACTGCCACTGCAGTGGGAGGGTGACCCCTCTGAGCAAAGCCCTGGCGCAAAGAGGTGTCAGGAGGTTTGACATCTCCCCATGAACAGCACAGCTTTCCCCCCCTCCCACCCCTGGCAAGCAATCTCCGCCGCATGCTACAGCTAGATTTTTATAGATACAGGCTATCCCTCGACGAAGGCAAAAAGCCAAGTGCACGTAAGCGATATTATAAATCACCTCTCGTTGACGATCATTTGAGTTCTGCACAGACTCCTGCTCGTGCTCATCTCTTGGCTGGAAATGGTTCAAACCCTCTTTATCTTAATGAGGGATGGAATCCCACAAAAACGGCTGCGTGCCACCCAGCCTCGGTGTGCTGATACCAGGCAGGATCCCAAGAAACAGCTCTGCTGACTGACAAACCAGCGGCAGGACTGCAGGCACCACTCACCCCACTGGTGCCATCCTGAAGCAGCAGCAGGATGGAGCCGGGGG
>NW_010110562.1:18184-28915 GCF_000699245.1 Pterocles gutturalis
TGGAGCTGTGGCTGTGGAACCTGCCTGGCCACTGGTGCGGCTCCAGCAGGTGAAAGCACCAGTGCTGATGGGATAAACGCTCTCAACATGGTTTGGATGAAGCTGCAGTAAAAGCAGCCCTTACACTTTGGCATCCTCTTCTTCTACCCCAATGAAATTGGGAAAAAGGCGAATCCAAGCCAAGAGGCTGGCCAGCACGGGCAGGGGCCAAAGGAGGTCCAGCACCATCTGCATCCTTATGGGTGCACGGGGGAGAGAGCTGCATCCCCGACTGCCAATGGGCCCTGTGGGGTGTCCATCCCCCCGGGGCACCTTTTGGAGGGGAAGCAGCAGCAGAAGTGGAGATGCCTGGGGGAAATGATTCCCCTACCACAGAGCCTCAGTGTCAAAGAGATGATGGAAAAGCAGCGGCACTACGTGAAAGGCACGACACATCAAACTAGAGCTCAAACAGGCAGAAATATCCTCCAAGCACAGTCATGCCTACAGAAGGACCAGCTCCCAGGGCTTTTTCCTCCTGAGTGACACAAGCAGAGGCAAGGAGGGAGGAACGGGGACTGCTCTGAAGGGAATCAAGGCTCAGCTGAGCTGCTTCACATTTATCCTTTCTCCAGGCACAGTTTTTATGAAGATCTTAAACCCACTATGTATTAAGCAATCCCAGTCTGGATTCCATTTCTCAATCTCAGTTATTTCCCTGAAAGGAGACCTGGAATCACTAATCACATCTCGGAAACCTAGGATGGAAACAGGGGCCTGGGAAGAGATCTCTGCTCCAGGAGGGACCACGTCAGCCCAAGCTCTGGTACCATGCTGCCTGTCCTGGCGAGGCAGGAACCACCTCCCTGCCCGCGCGGGGTTCCCATCCCTTCCCAAACTCACCTTCAGAAACTTGTACAGCAGAAATGTGAACCAATTCGTCAGCATCTTCTCTGCCACCGACTCTGTTCTGTAAGGAAGGCAGAGAGCAAAGCTGTCAGGAGAGGATATAAAGGTCTTCGATCTCACCCACTGCCACCTCAGCCTTGGACTGTGGCTACACTATTTTGGGCTTTAAAAGGTCACATCTGGAAAGGCAGGAGCCTTGAAGCAAAGGGCACAAGCAGACAGCAAAAGCTCTAGAGAAAAGCCTGCCTGTCCGCAGGCTGAGCCGCAGCAGCCCCCAGGAGGGAGAACCAAATTGGTCTCCAGCGTATCTGGAGAACCAGAGAGAACTGAGCACAACCTCGTCCCGTGGGGACTCTCACCCAGGGGATGACCAGCTTTCTGCTTCTCCCTGGCACCTTCTACTTCAGTGAAGTTTGTTTCTTCCATTGCGTCCCCTTGGAACCAGGCAGCTCCCTCCACAGGAGGGTTGTATGAGTCACCTCGGCCAGTAAAATGTCACCAAACCTCCCTCAACCTCCCCAGTTAAAGCACAACCTGAAGAGAAGAGCTGAGGTTGCAAGGCAAGGTCAGATCCCAACCCACGTTCCCAGGACAGGAGCACCTCCTCTCGCATCACCGTGTGCCTGATCTAGCTCGAAGCCCCTCTCCCCACCCAGGAGCTGCTGCTGACTCCTGCTCCTGCAGAACACTCAATTCTGCATTGCCCTGACCCAGGCCCACCACTCCTGTGTGACGTGGGACCTCCCAGCAACCCCCAAAGTAGACCTTGATCTCTCCAGCCTCAAAGCCCAGGACCTGCAGTAGAGCAAAAAGGACGATCACCACCACTACTGGAGGCATAAGGAGGGTTTTCCCCAGCAGCCTGACCGCTGGAGGAGAGGGCACCTGGTTCTCAGCACCCAGCGATGGGGACAATGAAGCTTTAGGAGGCCACGCTCTGCACCCTCACTTCTCTTCGTGCATCTCCGCGGTCTCTGCGTATCTCCTTGGAGTGAGGTGGTGATGCAGGAGTCCACAGTGACCGATGCTGCAACCACTTGCTCCAAAAGGAACTTAAAAATGGAGCTGTGCCTCTCAGCTTTTGGAGATGGAGTTGAAGGAAGCATCCAAAACTGCCCTGAGAAAACCCACATATTGTCCCTTGTTCCCTAAAGCACAGTTCAAATCCGGATGGCATCATGCTCCAGAGAGGCATGGCACTGGAGGTCCCTGGGAGTCACCTGGGTCTGTCTGGGACTGTCACCTCATCATGTGTGCGAGAGGGAGAGCAGGGTCAGGCAGCACCAGTGTGAGACGTGGTGGGTCCAAACAGGACGTGGGGACCCTGGGGTGGTGGCACTGCAGCTGAGATATGCTGCACCAGAGGAGGGGGGGGACAGCCTGGCATGGGGGGAGCTGAGGGTGACATGTTATTTTCAAAGTGGCTTTCATTCCCTTTAAAGTAAAAATGCCAGACAGCCCCCCCAAACCTCTCCAGTTTTGCTTCTTCAGCTTATCCACCCATTAATCATGAGCTCAGACACAGATGGTCCTGAAAGCACACTAACTCCTGAAAGCAACACTAATAACTCACAAACATCGCTGCATCCCTCTTGCACCAGGGGAACAGACACAAACGGGCTGACTCCAGAGACAAAACCCAGAAGGAACTCGAACCTCAGAGCCACCAGTGCCAGGCACAGCCCAACAGCAATGTCACGCTCGGCAGATGGGGCAGGAGCAGCTCCCAACGGCCAGATGGCTGGGGTAGGAAATCCACTTTCCCAGAGTTTATTCAAGCTGCCTCAGGGTCGTATGGTCCCATCCAAGGCTTTCTCTTGTGCTAATGGGGCTTAGCCCTTTTTGCCCTCCTTTGAATAGCACAGCTCTCCCTACACCAGTAGGGGTAACACCTGAGCCTCCCGAGGCAGGAAACCTTCCTGTGCCCCGCCAGGTAAGCTTAATCCATCACAGGGAAGAAAAAAAGAAGGAAAGAGATGTGGGGGAAATGTCAAGGAAAGGGTGGAGCGAAGCTATTCAGCAGAGATACCCCCCCTACACCCAGACCAGCTCCTTCAGAGACCAGCTTGTAACACGCATCTGAAGTGCCACCAGCCAGGCTCCGACGGATGTTCGTCTTTATCCGCGACAGAGCCAGATGCCACAGCAACGAGGGGATTATCCAATAACAAAATAAATAAATAACACCTCTCCCCAGTTAGATCAATGTTAATCCAGTTGCCCTGGGTGGTAAGCACGCTCTCACGCCCAACAGCAGGGCTAATCAAAAGGACGGAGGAAGCACAGCCCTCAGCATCGCTCACCCCACGCCGCAGCTGCAGGAAGAACAAAAATCTCTTTAAATATCACCCAGGGAGCCACGAGCAAGGTACCGGCCAGGGGACCTTGTCCCTGTCCTAAGCCTCCCGCAGCTCCAGCTGCAATGAGTCCCCCGACTCCGCGGCTGGGGACCGATGGTCCTCGGGCTGCTGGCTCTCGCTGCGCAGGCTGGGCTCTGACTCCGCGCCGCTCCCACAGCTCAGCCACCGCAGCCGCTGCCCTCCCTGCACTGCCTTTTATTTATGTTTTATTGATTTACTTCATTCTGGAGTTTTGCTCTGACAGCAGCGGCTTTGTAATGCTCCAAGAGACCCAGGAGCTGGAAATGTAGTTTAAATATTTCAGTGAAGCCTGGTGTCGTGGAGGGACAGTGAGAAGGGAAGAGCCCAGGGATGCGCTTGGGGAATGGGGAGAGGGGTCAGCACCTCCATGAGCCACCCCTCTCCCCACCACCCACGGGTCTGCACCGCACCCCCTCTCTGGCACATTACTAATGAGGTGCTCTGAGAAATTAAGGGCATGTTTGTAAAGTGATAAATGAAGCAGAGAGAGTAAGAAAGCAACGTGCCTAAAGGCAGCCGGGATGGGACTGGGAGCAGCTCACAGCACCTGCTCCAGGCATCTCCCCAGCGCCGGGCACACAAAACCCAACAGGCTCTGGCCAGTCTGGCCATGCCATGAACATCGGTTCATGTCTGAAAGACGCCCTGGTTTCCTAAAGCCTTTCTGGTGACATGCCAGCCCTGCAGCCCTCAGCCGTCCCTGCGTCCCCACTGGAGGCTGGTGGCACCAGGCTGGCAGAGGCAGAGACGGGGAGGCACGGCACGGTGTGCGAAGGGAGAAGAGAGCACAGAGGGCCTCGAGCTGGGCTGGTGGAGCTTATTAATTGTTTTTGTTCGGCACTTGGTGTATCTTTCAATATTCATCAGCCTGTGATGAAGGAGAGCTTAGAGCTATCGTTAAATATTGATGGGCCAGGCAGACTCACGGCAGGGCTTGGCAGGCTGCCTCCTGCTCGCGCTCTCCCCAGGCCCCAGCGAGGCTTCCAGCTTGCAAAGATTTGCTTGGCTTTCCCAGGAAAACCCCAGTGAGGCGGGCAAGCCCTGAGGAGGCAGTGGGGAAAGGAGGACTCATGCCTGCTGCAGCCAGGCAGCCACCAAACAAGGTGAGAGCTGCCCCATGTGCCGAAGGGTGTGGGGGACCGCCTGGTCACCTGGAGAAGGGAAGGCAGGTGGGAGCATCGCTGCAGCGACACAAAACAGTGCCTGATACTAGTGTGCATCCCCCCTGCACCAGCCTACACAGCTGGCAGCCGCCAAACATCTTGCTCCTTCCTTCCCAGACAGCATGAACCCGCACGGGCCAAACCAGAGCCAGAACATCCCACGGGTGACTCCTGAGCTGGCTGGGTCTGCGGAGTCCCACATCCCTCTCATACGTGCATGGAGACAGGCAAGGAAATGCTTGACCACAGACCCAGTGCTGGCATTGCCACAGCCAACACCAAAGCCATCACCGATGGCATCCCTAAAGAACATAATCATCGAATCATGAAGGTTGGACAAGCCCTCAAGGATCATCAAGTCCAACCGTCAACCCAACCCCACCCAGCCCACTAACCCATGTCCCCAAGCACCACATCCACACGTGTCTTGAACCCCTCCAGGGATGGTGACTCCACCACTGCCCTGGGCAGCCTGTTCCAATGCCTCATCACTCTTGCAGTGAAGAAATTTTTTCTAATATCCAGCCTAAACCTCCCCTATCTAGCCCCTTCAGCTTGTGTCCACATTCTCAGAAGAGCCTGGGCACTGTCCCGCAGCTCTGACCTCTTGGACGGACGCTCACCTCCGCAAGAGCAGCTTGGGGTGGTTCTTACTCTCCAGGTTCTTCTCGATGAGGTCGGAGAGGAGCTGCTTCAGGACGCCCGTGGCATACTCCATCTCGCCCTGCAGCGCCGTCATGATGAGCGAGGCCACATTGCCACGGTCTCGCATGGAGAAGCTCCGCTGAGCCTCCAGAGTGCGGATGAAGGTCAGCAAGAAGTGCTTCTTGTTCAGGAGCTGCCCAAAGAGGGTCAAGGACTTCTCCACGTTGGCCTGGACCTGCAAGGATAGAGCAAAGCTGGGAGATGGGCACGAGGGGGAAAGCGATGAGAAGGTGGCTGGGCTGCACAAGACCCTGGATTCAACCTCATTCACCAGGAGGAAAAGTATGAAAAAGGGTCAAAAAGCAAAGGGATTTGCTCTCTCCATACTACAGAGCCTTCTCTTTGGTGATCAGCCTCAGTTCCCTCTGGAAGTATTATCTGGTTTGTCGTATCTCAGCATCAGGTTAACACAGTCTCAGGGCACTGATGTATATATAGATATAGAAATATATAGATACATATGTATACACACACTTCCATACAAAGCCTCTCTCCCACGCATGTGCAGGCTCATACACGCACTTCCTTCTCATAAATAAACTCTCTTTCTCTCCCAAACACACACACAAATTATAATTTTCAATTTCAGCTAACAAGCAGCTCAATTCCCACCCAAGATGCTGCAACACAGGCTTCAGGTATCGCCCAGAAAGCAAATCAAGCCCCAGCCCTGAGCTCCGCTGGCAGCAAACCCGCCTGGTTTGGGACGGCTGCATTTCAGATGGGGAAGCAAGTAACAGAAGCAGGGTCTGCCCCACTGCAGCCTGAAATATTCCCTTTCCTCTTGAGACGTTTGAAGATCTATTTCTGGCCACACTTTGCCGGGTAGGACGCAGCAGGGACTGGGCTGGGATGTTTTCATCCCCACGCTGCCGTCATTAGCACAGCTCTGGTCAGCCCTGACCACATTTCTTATCAGAAATGAACATTTTTACAACGCAATGTTTTCCCATTAGAAAAGATGGTTTCCTCTGAATAAAAGCCTTGCTGTGGTAAAACGTCAATTTTAATGATTTATTTTTTTTTTCTCCCTTGTCTTCCTGATGGGGAGAATAAGTGAAAAATTTCATTTCACGTCGATATTTGGAGACAAAACAACACTTTTCATTTCAAAACACCAACTCAAAATGAAGAACAGGGTTTTGACACATCAAATCATTTCACTTCAATCAAAACTTTGGATTCAGTGAAATTCCTCATGGCTATGACTTCCCCCCCCCCCCCAGTTTGCCACCAGATGAAAACCCCATTCCCCACCCAGTCCTTGTCACTTCTGCCATACAAGCCCCAGGTGCCACATGTCCCCTCACTGTCACCTTCATCACCCAGGCGAGGAGGGACCAGAGCATCCCAGAAGGGTGATGGAGGAGTGACAAACCCTCCCTGCCCTTGCAGGCACCATGCATGTGGCTCAATTTCCCGCAAGGCAGGTCAGAGGACAGCATCCTGCTAGGAACAGAAATGCTTTAAATCATGTTTTCCCGGAGTCCCTCCCTCCGGACTACACAGGGACCTCGATGCAGCGATTCTGGTAACTCAGGCTGAGGTTCAGCAACTGCTCCCTGCGGGGATGCAGAGATGCCAGTTGCATCCTCAGCACGGGAAGGCTCCAGAGCCAGCCAGAGCACAGCAGCTGCACTGGAGACCTACCAGACCCACCAGGAAAACTGGGGCAGAGGCAGAGGTGCTGCATCCCCACCCCTGCGCGTTGCTGCTGCTTTTGCAGCGAAGACCAGGCAAAGGAGATCATGGGGCAAGGGGCTTTCTCCCTTCAGCAGCGCAGCAGGAGCTTGATAAACTGGGAAACGGATCCTGCCTGACAGCAACCATCCCCTCGGAGCCCTGGCAGGGAGCACAGGAGGACACGGAACAGCCGCCACACATGGCACGGCAACGCCTGAACCCCCCACGTGCCCAACACCTCCCCGAGCTTCCGTGTTTAACTTGCTGATCATTAGCAGAAATAAATGAACAATACCAAATTAAATATTTAATCAGGCTCAAATTTGCACAAAGCAACAAACCTCCTCCCCCCCCAAACCTCCAGGTACCGACAGCCCGGCGCTCGCTGCCAATGAGCGTGTGCGTGAGCAAGCGCCGCTTCCCTCCCGTCGCTCGCAATAGCTAATGTTACACTCTGAGTAAAGAGACAAATAAAAGCAAACCTGATTAAATTATATGAAGCTTACACAACTGTAGTTGTGTTATTTAATCTCTTTCAGGGATTTCTTCTCTTTTTCTGCTCCTTTGCAACTTTAACCCCTTGTTTCCCAGGCCAGGCTGAGCTGGCACGCTCTCTCGAGTGGGATGTTTTGAATTAGGAGCTGGAAGCAGATGAACGCACCCGGCCTGCCACAGACAATGCAAAATTCCTGCTTTGATACGCATTTTGATACCCTTTCCACCGCTCTCTCTTTAGGGAAAATCCTTCAGAGCAAGAGCAGAGGTGAGGAGAGCCAGGCGCTTGCACAAGCAGGAAGGGCTGTGCCCCAGGGAGGGCTCCGCTCGGTCCTGGTGTGGCTCTGAGCATCTGGAAACCCGAGCTGCAATGGGAAAATCCATGGAAACGGGGCCCCAGCCGCCCTCTGGAGCTGGGATCAGGGACCAGGGACAGACAGCAGGCAGAGGGCCAGAGCCCCGTGCCGTAGCCATGCCTGCGTACAACACCAGCGCGTGTGCTTGGAGTTGGTGAGAGCTTGTCGTGTTGTGATGAGTGACCGTGCATGTCACACCGGGGCTGATTCCTTCTCCTAAATCCATTGTGAAGCCCACGTCGACATTAATTACTGTGCCAGGTCAGCAGCGAGGGGAAGCTAAGGTCACCCCCCCACTTCTCTAATCAAGAGCGGTCTCAGCAGCCCAGCAAACGAGCAGCCAATTGCTGTGCAATTGCACACACTGAATTAAACAGACGTGGGGAGGCCGGCAGAAGAGAGGGAGCTGGTTTGGGGAGCAGGGGAAGGATGCCAAGGATGGGTTCTGCACGGGGAAACGGAGCCAAGCAAGCAGGCGATGTCGGACAAGCCTGCTAGAAACGAGCAGTCGGTCAGGCATCAAACAAACACAATTGAATAAAGCAAGTGCTGGAGAAAATGACAGCAGCAATGATATTAATATAAATATTGATACTAATGTCAGAGAGTGTAGGAACCACTTGGCAGCCGGTCTGCATTTGCGTCGGCTGCCACGTGGCGGGGGGCTCTTTGCCAACCCAGGGTGCCCTTTTGCGCCGCCTGCCACGTGGCGAGGTGCTCTTTGCCACACCAGGCTGAGCCAGCATCCCATCAAAGCATCTCTCCAGCCCTACGCTTGGGGCACGGGGCACGTCCCCAGCATGAAACACTACAGACACAGACAGACATACAGACAGTACCACACCTCCATCTCCTTCAGCACAGGGTGGTCCTCTATCCCCGGGAACAGAACCCGCATGGCGTAGGTGCGGTAATCCAGAAAGGGGATGCCAGCCCCGTCCAGGTCGTTGGTCAGCTCATTGATGTCAGTCTGCAGCTCAGCGAAGGCTGGGGTGGGAAAAGCAGAATTAAGCGACACATCCTGGAGTCCCAGCACACAGCATCAGCACCCAACCTCTGACGTGCTCCCCAGCACCCCATGGGTGGGACCCCCAGGCACGAATTGGCTCTGCGTCCCTCCCCGCAGCAGGGTGTTATCGCTGTCCCCATCTCACAGATGGAGAAACTGAGCTGCGGAGGTGGGGATGACTTCCCCAGAACAAACCAAGAAGCAGACCGGGGAACAGGACTGCCGGGTCCCAGGGGGGTCAAATCCCCTGGGCTCAGCACTCGCAGCCTCCCAAGGATGCTGGGGGTAGCGGGGAACAGCAAGTCTCAAAAAAAGCCAGAGCTTCTGGGGGAAAATGTTAGCCTAAACCACAAGAATGTCCTCATTTATTTTTGACCTAAATACTACTCGAGAGAAGAGCTTGAACACACCCACCCCGGCACCTCCCGATCCGAGCAGAGGCAGCCCCGACTCCCAGGGGAACGTGATGTGGGGGGGTCCTGAACCTTTAATTGCACCTACAGGGAAAAGCTGACAGGAGAGGAGTCCTGGAGATGCACCAGGGAAAGGGGTTGGGGGGGAGAAAACCCTCAGAAAAATCAAATTAACGGCACTTTAAAGGGAGCTGCAAGCCAGGCAGAGGACTGCAGGCTCGTCAGCCTGATGAGAAAAAACAAACCGTCAGCTTGAAAGGCGTGCTATCTTATCTGTAACTAGTGGGACTAGAAAAGAGAAAAGGCAGGGAAGAGATTGTGCCTTTTAATTAAAAGCAGATCCTTTTATCTGCCAGCTGTGGAAGACAAGACACCATCCCCTCCACCAGCTCCCTCCCCTCTCCCTGTCACCAGTACTATCCGCAGGCATGTGCAAGGATGGGGATTTGGGGCAGAAAAGGTTTTTTTTTTTATTTCTTTCTTTCCCCTTTTTATTATCTTGTTTTCGGTGCCTGCTCCATCCGCAGAGCCCGGGCTGGCTGCGGCTGTGGCTGGCAGGGTCAGGGCCTTGGGAGCCAGCTCAGGGGGATAATGGGCAATTAGGTTTTATCAGCAGGATCATACAAGGAATTCACAGCATCTGTCTGTCACATAATGAGGGACCGACTGCCCACTCGCAGGCAGCCCTTGCTACCTTCCTCACACTCTGTTCTCACACTTGGAGAAATGGAGGGGAATTCCTTAACTGGAAAAAATCCCCAGATCCCACCCAAAATGAGCTCGCTTCCTCTGACAAAGCAGCTTTGCCCATTCCCATTCCCCCTCTGGAAGGCTGTGGGAAAAGGGTGGGAGCACACCGAGCCTCGGGATGGTACGAGACCCTCCCAGACCCCCACAGCAGCAGCACAAGGATCCCTCACCCTCTTTGCACTCCAAGGCCACCCGCGACTCCAGGTTGTCCATCTGCAGCTGGAGGCGTTTCAGGGTCCGGTCGGCATCCCGGGACTTGCGCTTGTAGGCGATGAGGACGATGATGATGATGAGGAGGAGCAGCCCACCCCCGCCGCCGATCCCGATGATGGCGGGCAGGGTGAGCAGGCTGTCCGAGTAGATCTGCAGCGTCCCAGGGGAGAACTCGAACCCTCCAGCCTTAATCTGCGCCATGGTGGGGAAAAAAGGGACCTGGCGTCAGGGGGGTACGTGCCCAGGGCAGCCCCCCTGTGCTGGGAACCAGGGGATGACTCAGGGGAGGAAGGATGTGGAAAAACACAGGGATAGCAGGAGCTGGTCCGAGCAGCACGGCGCATGTTAACGGGATGTAAAACACGCTGCCAGCGCGCGCGGAGCAGGCAGAGAGTTTGATGTCTCATTCAGACAACATTACAGTAACAGATGGATGTGAAGCGAGTTCCCCCACGGGTGGGGAGCCTGGGAGGGACCGTGCCGGGTCCCTTTCAACCTGGCAGGGTCCTGGAACGCAAGCACCACTGCGCTACAACCCCACAGACAAAGGAGCCTTCCTTACGGCGTGAGCCAGCAGCAGGGGGAAGGGGTGGGAAAGCCTCCCATGTCTTGGCACCGGCTGTGCCTTGGCACCCAGCAGGGAAGGGAGGCTGCTGGCAGGGCCAGCCAAGGCCA